>NC_068394.1:548673-566173 GCF_023724105.1 Carassius gibelio
GTTGTCTGAGACGGTAGACGTGAAGACGCTAGAGCTCTGAAGAGATCGGAGGAGAACGCCGTCTCTGTGCTCCACCTGAGAATCAAACACACGGACCGCATCAGTGTTTGTTAACGGGTTTATTTTGACAGTTTCTCTTTTCACTTTCACTTTAGTTATTTTGTTGGTAATTTTTATGAGCTTTTTGTAAAATGTCTATATAATAATTATGAATTTTTGTGTGTGTGTGAGCGTGTTTTAGCGTGTTTTTGAGTGTGTGAGAGTGAGTGTGTAAAAGTGAGTGAGAGTGAGTGTGTGAGTGTGTAAAAGTGAATTTGTGAGAGCGTGTAAAAATGTGTGAGCGAGTGTGTGAGAGTGTAAAAGTGAGTTTGTGAGAGTGAGTGTGTAAAAGTGATTGAGTGTGTAAAGGTGAGTTTGTGAGAGTGAGTGTGTAAAAGTGAGTTTGTGAGAGTGAGTGTGTGAGTGTGTGAAAGAGTTTGTGAGAGTGAGTGTGTGAGTGTGTGAAAGAGTTTGTGAGAGTGAGTGAGTGTGTGAGAGTGAGATTGTGAGAGTGAGTGTGTAAAAGTGTGTGAGTGAGTTTGTGAGAGTGTGTAAAAGTGTGTGAGAGTGAGTGAGTGTGTGTGTGTGTGTGAGTGTGTGTGTAAAAGTGAGTTTGTGAGAGAGTCTGTAAAAGTGTCTGAGTGAGTGAGTGAGTGAGTTTGTGAGAGTGAGCGTGTAAAAGTGGGTGAGAGTGAGTAAGTTTGTGAGAGTGAGTGAGTGTGTGTGTCAGTGAGTGAGTTTGTGAGAGTGAGTGTGTAAAAGTGAGTGAGAGTGAGTGTGTGTGTGTGTGTGTGAGTGAGTGTGTAAGTGTTTGTGAGAGTGAGTGTAAAAGTGTGTGAGAGTGAGCAAGTGAGAGTGAGATTGTGAAAGTGAGTGTGAAAAGTGTGTGAGAGTGAGTGAGTGAGAGTGAGATTGTGAGAGTGAGTGTGTAAAAGTAAGTGAGTGAGAGTGAGTGAGTGAGTAAAAGTGAGTTTGTGAGAGTGAGTGTGTGAGAGTGAGCAAGTGAGAGTGAGATTGTGAAAGTGAGTGTGAAAAGTGTGTGAGAGTGAGTGAGTGAGAGTGAGATTGTGAGAGTGAGTGTGTAAAAGTAAGTGAGTGAGAGTGAGTGAGTGAGTAAAAGTGAGTTTGTGAGAGTGAGTGTGTGAGAGTGTGTGTGTTGACACGTACAGAGCTGCTGAACCAGGTGGAGCTCTCACACACATCTGAGACTCCGAAACAGAAGCACTCAGTGCAGCCCTCAGGATTACTGGCCTGTAGGTTATAGAAGCCCTGCTTACACAGATCACAGTTAGAGCCCATCACATTCACCTGCGGAGGGAGAGAGAGAGAGAGAGAGAGAGAGAGAGAGAGAGAGAGTGAGTGAGTGAGAGAGAGAGAGAGAGAGAGAGAGAGAGAGAGAGAGAGAGAGAGAGAGAGAGAGAGAGAGATATTTAGGCTTTTGTGGCTCCAGTGAAAATATGGAGCTTAATTTATTCAGACTCAAACTGAGAAAAATATGAATTTGCTGTAGATGCTGATATGTATATGATGAATTCTGTACAGTAGAGCAGATACTGACATAAACTGATCTGAATATGAGTCTGTGCTCTATATCTCCAGTAATGAGATGAGATGTAAATGATCCGCACATATAACACAGAGATGGAGAGCTGAAGAAATCCAGGCTCCTCAGAAGATGTGAGATGTTCTGGAGGCTTGTGAAGATCATTCCTCCGCTGAGGAACAGTGAAAGTAAAGCTTCTGGAAACAAACGCTCCTCAGAAGATCCTGAGGATCAGATTTAAGACTCTAAAACATGATTGATGGAGAATCCAGTAAAGCTGAGCTGCTTCAGTCCAGGAAGAGTTCATCTGGAGATATTACTGACCTTATTCTGACCTTTACTTGATCACAATCAGGAGAGATCTGAGTCGAGCTGAAGCTGGACGCTTGTATAATTACTCTAAAAGTGTGAGAATCAGGTTTGACAGCGAAGTCTGATCATTTACAGACTTTACCGATGTTGTACACATGTAAAGTGTGTGTGTTTGACAGTACCTTGCACACACACTCGCTGCAGGGGTCGACGTTGTGGCTTCCAGCCAGGTTACACTCGCAGCGAGTGCATTGTGGGAAATCCCTGAATCCGAACGCACAGCGGTCACACTTGTCCCCCGCAAAACCCTCCTTACACAAACACTGACCGGCGGAGAGACCTGCAAAACACACACAGCAGCATCAGCTCAAACACTCCTGCGTTCACACACACCTCATCCAGACGAACAGATGACGCCACACTCCACCTGCGCCGGGGATCGACTGATCATCGTCTCTGATGCAGACGGGGCTCGCAGAACCTCTAGTGTCACACTGACACTCCACACACGGGTCATCATCGTACGGAGACACCTGAAACACACACACACACAGACACACACGTTTGTTTTTGTGTAAAGTGTGTTCATCCCATAGGTGTAATGGTTTTTATTCTGTACAAACTGTATATTCTATGTCCCTTCACCAACCCTACACCTAACCCTAACCCTCACAGGAAACTTTGTGCATTTTTACTTTCTCAAAAAAACTCATTCTGTATGATTTATAAGTGTTTTGAAAAATGGGGACATGGGTTATGTGCTCATAAGTCACCCTCTCCTTGTAATACCTGTGTCATACCCATGTCATTATACACACACACACACACACACTCTCTCTCTCTCTCTCTCTCACACACACACACACTCTCTCTCTCTCTCTCACACACACACGCACTCACACACACACACACACAGACACACACACACACCTGGTGTGGTCTGTAGTATCCGTCCGCACAGGTTTGGCAGTTCACTCCCGCTGTGTTCTGAGAGCAGTTCACACACACTCCTCCTCCCTCGCGCCGGCCGTGTGTGTTCAGGCTCAGCCGCAGATCTGCCACCGTCTGGTTGTAGTAACAGTCCTCAGCTTTGTTGTGACAGTTACATTCTGACAGAAACACAGAGATACGCCGGTGAGAGATCAAAGTCTGCTTGTTTTGTGGTTAAGCCAGAGAGTTTCAGTTAATGTAATGCAAAATGAATACTAAAATATAAAATTCATGTGATTGTATTCAAATAAAAATGTATACATGAGTAATAAAAGTATATTTTAACTTTATATTTAAATATGCTAATCTATTATATTTAATAAATAAAGCAGTCAATAATGTGATTAAGAAATTAATTTACTTTAAATAAGGTTCTTTACTTTTAATAAATATATAAACGTATCTTTCTTTTTTGTATTGTATACAAATACTATATATATATATATACAGTATATTAAAGTATAAAAAAAATTGTTTTATTAAATAGTATATATATTATACACTTACTACTATTTATTTAATTTTTATTGAAAAAAAAGATACTTTTTTGTTAGTGTTGTTTTGAAGTAAGTGTTATTTTGTGTCTCACTCTCGCATGTGTTTCCATCGGAAAGCGTTCCAGGTTGCCATGGCTCCTGATGGTATCCAGGGCAACATTCATTACAGCTCTCTCCACAAGTGTTGTGTTCACACACACACTGCAGCTTCTGTACAGACAAAAGAGAGGAGCGAGTGAGACACACACACACTTTCTCATAAAGAGTGTTTATTTTAATCTACAGTATTGAATTTTATTAAAATACAATAAATATAACTTTATTCAAGTGATCAGCATTTTTACATTTGCAGACACAATTACAGTGACTTCAGAGAGGCGGGGCTTAAGTTCACATTTGATTGACAGCTTGAGTTCCAATGGGATGGTGTTTGTTGTCAGTTACCTTGGTAACAGGGTCCCAGGGGCAGCTCTGGGCGTGGCCATAACAGATACACATCCCGCCCACCGAGATGTCCTTGATGGAGTAATAATACTGAAAACCAGAGCAGCACAGAGTTAAAGAAAGGGCATCATGCCTAGAAGCACCTTTTAAAAATAATGTACATGAATATTTAATATAAATTTATCAATAAGTATCTAAAATTAGTATTTAAAAAAATATTACATATATATATATATATATATATATATATATATATATATATATATATATATATATATAATATATTTTTATAAATAACTTTTTATAAACAAAATATTAAAACTTTATCTACTATTTATATATACATTTATTTACATAAAATATTTTAAATAAATATAAATTACTTATCAATCGTTTATATACATTTATTTACATAAAAAAGTAATATTATAAATTAATATTTACAAATATTTTAATTAAGTATTAAAATACCCTTCAAAAATAATGTTATATAAATATTTAACATGATTTTTGAAAGTGTAAAATGTTGAAATATAAAAAAAAAACATGCTATTTGAGAATTACTGTAGCTCAAACAGCAGAACATGGCACTTAACAGTAAGGTCATGGGTTCGATTCCCAGGAAATGCATGAACCAATAATATGTTTATGATGAATGCAATCCAGACCCTTTAAAGACATCTGCCTTATGCATAAATATGGTGATGACCTCACAGTATTACCATCTGAGCATTAATATAAGTCTAAAGCTGATTTGAAGGGGTGCTTCATACCCTCCGGGTGACGATGGGGTCCACTTCTTTGGGGTCGCGGTAGCTCAGGGTCATGAGGTCAGCGTTGAGTGTTCGGATCCTCTGCAGACGCAGGCGGATGAATCGAGCAGAAGTGAACTCCAGCAGCTCTGGGGTCAGATCATCTGCGCTGGGACGGCCGTTTATGAGAGACGTGTGGATCTGAGGAGAGACGGCACACTTTCAGACCTCCACTCCTCTGTTCATTTCACTCTTTTAATCTTTATTCAATCAGCTGATTACCTCTAGATGTGATACATTTGTTTCAGACTGTTACTGCATCTATTGTGTCAAAATAGGAATCATTGGAATTCATTTGTATCACCCAATAAATGATACAAACTGTTCCAAACATTCCAAAAAATGATACAAAAGTGGTATTATTTGACCAGCTGTGACTGTGGGTTATTACTGTTTACTAAAACTAAAGCCATAAAAAACACAAATTTGTTACTCAAAATAAAATAAACCATAACTTAAAATTAAATATTAAAAAACTTTAGGTTATTTTATTTCAGCTAGTTGCCAAGGCAACATATTTCATCATTTAGTTTCAGTTCAAGTATAAAAATAACTAAAATTAGCTAAAAATAAAACTAATAATATAAACTATTATTAGTATTTATAAAAAAAATAAAAATTACTAAAACTTTAGCTAAAACTAAATTTAAAATGGAAATAAACTAATTCGGAAAATTTATAAAAACTAGTCATTAATAATAATAACAAAAAACAACTAAAAATGGCAAAAACAACAAAATTACTAAACCTTAACTAAATGAAAACTATGACAGCATCTCACTGATCCTGAAATAACACCCGCAGTGAGCCTGGTTACCCATCATGCACATAAACTGACAGTGACCACTGATAAGTTGCTTTGCAATGATTTGTATCGTAAAAAGCGCTATACAAATAAACTTGAATTGAAAATGTAACTGCTCACCTCGCCGTGCTCCAGCGGCACCAGGCGTGAGTAGTAGGACGTGCAGATGACCTCGTCGTCTCTCTTGTAGGTGGGCGGCCCGAGGCGGGGCGTGATGTTGTATCGGGTCAGACACTCGGTGTCACTGATGGCGTAGTACTGCCACGGCTGGAAGTCCACTCCGTCCAGAGAACGCTCCAGGATCCAGTTCCCGGGCCGCGGAGAGTTCGCCGCTTTGATGATGATGTACGCCACCTGGAAGACCTGCGGGAGGAAGAGCAGAGCCACGTGTGACGCGTGTTTGTGTGTGTCAATGTGTGTGTGAGTGATTTCTTTTAAATAAGTATATTTTATTTTTATTCATTTTAGTTTCAGTTTTATTTTAGTATATCAAGTAAACTAAATAAAAATGAAGATGTTGCTTTGGCAGCTAGCTGAAATGAGTTATTGGTCGACCACTAATTTCAAGTAAATATTTTAGCTTAAAGGGGTTCAACTGTCAAAAACAAAATGTTTTTGACATAAAGGAAAAAGAGAAGTTTAAGAGAACTAAAACATTTTTTTTAATTAAAAAACCTTTTGAAAATGATATTTGCTCTGATTGAGTCAAAGTGTTCAGATATCATCTCATTCTGATGCCTTTTCCAGAGTCTGAATTTCACATTATAGACAAAATAATCATTGTTTTCCGTGACATCAGTTCCTGAAAACTTAAAACATTGTGTCGTCTGGACAAACTCAAGGGCGTCTGGATAATCCAAACAGAAACAGACCCAATAACATTTAGACCAACCAAATCATTGTGTATTTTTTGGCCTTTTCCTTCTAACTGTTATTATTTTATCTTTTCATGAGTACAATCCCACCAGATACACACATTCAAGAGAAAGAAGATCATCAGAGGATATCAGCTGCAATCTGACCAAACAATCACAAGCAAAGGGCCATTTGGGGCCCTTTATCACCTGCGGCCCCCCAGACAGCATGAGCAGGACACTTAACACACACTGCCTGCTGTCCAAACACCTCCAGGGGCCTTCAACAGCTGTGTTGGTCCTCACACACACACACACACACACACACACACACACACTTACACAAACACACGCACGCACACACACACACACACTTACACAAACACACGCACACACACACACACTTACACAAACAAACACACGCACACACAGACACACACTTACACAAACACTCACACACAAACACTCACACACTTGCCTGACGGGTCCTGGAGGAGATTACATCACGACTACCATCGACAAACAGAAAAAGAAGAACACAAATATATCCAAACTCTGACCTTTGCTAAATTATTCATTAAGAATTCAAACTTGTTCAGTTTGTACTGGTCTAAACTAATGATGCAAGGCGGGACTTTCTGTCTGACTGACCTACGACGAAGGCAACCTGTCTGAAAACAGTAATTTCTGCAATTCCAGAACATCAACAATAAATATAATTTCAAATAAATGAAATGAACATGCTTCATTTTAACATAAAACACAAATGCTACTGTATTAATGTTTTAATGCATATAATATTTAAACGTTGTCTGCTATATTATCATTATTTTTATTTTTCATTTCAGTTTTACTGTTTTGCCATTTCTAATATCGTTGCACCCAATATGCAAGAAATATCTAAGATATTTTTTATGTGTCTGTATAGGAGATGTTACAAATCCATTTAATAATTTCATCTTAGTCTTTTAATTATTACCATTTTATACCACAAAAGCGTGAACAACCACAAAATTCTCTTTATGTTTAATGCTACTGTTTTAGATCTGATTCCAAAGTGTGCTTTTGCATCTTTCTCTTCTCTTCTATTTCATATAATGAACAACAATTAGGAGTTAAGTGTGACTTCAGAGCTTCTTGCGTTTGATGTAAAGTGTTAACCTCACCTGAACTGGTGTGTGTGTGTGTGTGTGTGTGTGTGTGTGTGTGTGTAGGGGTCCATTTGCATGTGTAATCCTGCACTGTTGGCCTGGGGCCCCATCGGGGTCGGTCCTGCTTTATGTGTGTTTCCCTTCCCCCTGCGGCCCTCAGTGAATGCAGACAAAGGCCTGACTCATCCTCACTCCAGACGACAGCATAAAAACTCTGCTGTGCTCAGAGCCACAAAACTCTGAAATCACTGAGCTTTAGGCGATTAAACGCTTACGCTGAGGAACTTTGTGGTTATTCAGATTTCTGTGGTTTTAGATCGTCTCGCCAAGCTTTTTTTAAATAATTAAGCAGACACTTAAGGACTGTAATCATTAGATTAAATTATTGTATGTATTTTATCATCTCCAAAAGTTTTTTTTTCCAAGTGTTTATCAATTATTATAGTTTACTAAAGCATAAGTGAAATTTTATTAATTTAAATTCATTAAAACACACTTGAAATAAAATAAACGGTAACCAAAATAAATTATATGTACATATTTCAATTTGTTTCCTCAAACCTTAACCCCAACTTGATGTAGTAAAATAACTTAATAATAAAAAACTAGCTAAAATGTAACTTTAAAAAATCTTAATATAAATAGTAAATCTTAATATAAATATAATAGTATATAAAAATGTTAAAGTAACTTATGCTGTCCGCCCTAAATATCCATTTTATTGTGAATTATTTTTATATTTTTCTGTTTTTCATTTAAAGTTTTAGTAACTTAGTTGTGTTTTTAGTTTTAGCTATTTTATGTGATTTGTCTACATTGCATTTATCAATTTATTTTGTACTACTTCC
Organism: Carassius gibelio; assembly: GCF_023724105.1. Taxonomy (NCBI): domain Eukaryota; kingdom Metazoa; phylum Chordata; class Actinopteri; order Cypriniformes; family Cyprinidae; genus Carassius; species Carassius gibelio. The sequence goes on from NC_068394.1 coordinate 556,969, forward strand.
AGTTTTTTTTGTTTGCTCTTTTATGCATTTTAGCTATTTTATGGTTATCTTTTCTGAATGTCTATATAAGAATAATTATAATTTTTTTTAACATTTATTAAGTTTTTGTTAAAATTACAATCTACAATTAAACTTCTGTTAAAAGTACAAATCTGTCCTTAAATTAGTTTTGTACTTAAAATAAATGAAAATGAAAAATCATTGAAATCAAATGTTTAACGGTTTTTATTTTATTTTTTTAACTCAGTTAATGTTTACTTGTGTGTGTGTGTGTGTGTGTGTGTGTGAGTGAGTGCAGAGGATCATGGTTAGTGGGCTCATGTGGAATAGTTGTGTGTATTATCAGTGCTGGAATGCAGTGGATTGTTTCTAGTTTTGGGATTAGTGTGTCTCTCAACCTCTCTAGACAAACACACTTGTGTTCGGCGGCCCCTAAGGGACTCTAAACGCTCCTGAACCCCTCCTCACCGCTCCTCCAGTCAGACACACAGGAAACAAGCAGCTAGTGTACAATTAGCACAGCATTCATCTTAACGGTGGAGCAGAACGGCTGACAGACAACCACAGAGGAGGAGGACTGGAGCAGAAAACCAGCTTCACGGTCCTCAGCTGAGATTAAACCAACAAAGCTTCAAATCTCTCCAAAATCAAGTTAGCAGTCCTACAAAAATGTGCACAAAATGCACTAGAATAATGCATAAGTACATAATCTGGGACGCACCTTTCTTAATCTTAAAGTTATTTAACAATAGTGGATAATGGGTATTTTTCCATATCACCCGATATCGATATTCGTCACAATATTTGTTAACCGTTAATGGGTTAAATTGATTGAAATTCTTTAAAACGTTTTCTTTTTTTGAAAAAATATAGGAAAGGAAATGTTTTCCATATGCGAAAATGAAATTGTTTGTTCACAAGAATAAGCTACCTTTAATCTAGGACCCTATAAAATCAGTTATTTCCGCTAAATTCCAAACTTCCCTAAATTTGATCTTTCCTGGACAAAAAATGTATAAAAAATGTATTAAAGCTTTAGAGCTTTTAACCACTGACAAAACTTTTACAATTTAATCAAACTATATAATATATATATGATATATATACATATATATTATTCCTTTAAGAATAACATTTTACTATATAATAGTACTGTATTTCTGTCATAAGTTCTTCAAGTTAAACCGAAGTTTTATTATGTTGGCTTGTGGAGAAGATTCAATTAAATTCAGTTAAATAAAATTTTATTTGTATAGCGTTTTTCATAATGCACATAGTTTCAAAGCAGTTTTACAGAAAAGATCTTTGAGTTTCAGTGTGTGTTTGATGGGACTTCCTCTGAAATGAAGTGACGAGATGAAGTTCACGTGTTATCGGTCTCAAATATTGAGTCGAGCGTCACGTGTGTTCGATGGCGAGTCCTACCTGTCGTAAGTCCAGAGTGACGGTGACCCAGTGGAACTGAGGGCCGTTCTTGATGCTCGGGCTCTGCCACCACAGGTTGGTGCCGTCGATGGCGTAAGAAATGGGATGTTGCTCTGTTTGAACAGAAATGAAATTATCTACTGATTATATTCCTATACAGACACTGATGCAGGAGATAAATTGGTTACATTTTACAATAACAGTTCATTAGTTAACATGACTTCTAAAGTATGACTTCTTAAAGTTAATTTCAACATCTACTAATAAATTATTCAAATCAACAGCTGCATGTGTTAATATTATTTAATGTATTTGAGATAACACAAACTAACTTATAAACAAGGAAAAGAAGAAATATTTTTCACAAATATTTTTGACACTTATATACCTCCACAGATAATTTTACTAAAAGTCTTTTTGAAACTAATGACCCTCAACCCTCAAAAAAAAAAAAAAAATGACTCGAACACGAAAGGTCTTTTACATCTCTTAAAAAATATGTGTAAACAATCTGAAAAAAAAATATATATATATATATATATATTTATGAACCTCTTCCAGGTCAGAATGGAACTGAATGCATCATGAGGATTAAAGCCGAAGTTTCAGGGTGAATCTCGTTACCTTTGGGATTCTGGCTGTTTGCATCACAGATCCGACACTGAGGGTTACGGATTCGTCTTCCGGGGACGTGTTCCACCAGTTTACAGAACATCTCGGGAAGCGGGTCGCCACACGTGGCATTCGTGGTGATTTCGGCATTGCTGGCGAGGTTCAAGATAGCAGGAAACAGACCTGAAATACCAAACAAAGAAAGTGTTAAATCACTGCCCTGAAGAGACTTTACTGCATTTTCTCTTTCTTTCTTTGAAGAACGACCCTCACCCATCCATCCATTCACGACACAAATCACTACGTCTTGGACAACTGACCGAAGCTGGCCTTTAGTGTGAGGAGATAAGCATCATCCAGCAATGAACACTCATTATTGACAGCAAAAAAAACTCAATGAGAGGGAACCGTGAAGATGAAGATCTTCCCTCCAGCAGTCATGGGGTTAAAGCTTTAGTGCTACGAAAAACAACATTTCAGCAAAATCAGTGCTGGGAGTATAAAAACCACGCATGTGATCACACTGCAGGACTACACTCAACTTTGATTCATATTTATCATAGGGTATTTTTAACTAACAGCCAGGTTTTCATAGTGGACCAATTCTAAAACCTTTTTTTTGTTTAAGTTGAAGTACTTAAATTTTTTTAATGAAAACTTAAAAAGAGATTAACAAAAACTATATAAACATTAAAAATACAACAAAATGACAAAAACTCTTATTCAAATTAAAGCAAAACTGAAAAAAGTAACATTCCTGCTGAAGACTGACTCAGGACTGTGTCTCGGGGGAGTCCGTGGCTTTGAATGGACTCCAGTGGAGCTGAGCACACAGAAACTTCAAACACTCAGCAGATAAAGACAGTCTGATGACTGAAGTCACATCTGGCTGCGTTTGCATGTCACAGATGCGCTGAGAGCCGACAGACACCTCTAATCACATCTGAGAAACTTTCAAACAAACACATCTGTCTGATGCTACTAAAGAACAGCAAGAACTTCTCAACATCGCCACACAGCTTTAAAGCATTGATCCCACTAAGAAAATGTCTAAAATGAGTTATTAGATGTTTATAACACTACTACGAGGAGACTGACTTCTGTTGCACTTTTATAGTTAAATGACGCTACAACCAAACCAACTAATATATTCACACACTTTGTTAAGAAAATAAATAAATATCAGGGTTAGACCGATATGCGCTTTTCAGGGCTGATTATTACAGATCAAGTAGACTGATAACCAATATATATATATATATATATATATATATATATATATATATATATATATATATATATATATATATATATATCTGATGTGAAAACGAAAATTAATGTCAAAATTAAGAATAACAAGGGCTCTGACAAAAACTTTCTTTAAATGATTTTAAATAATTTTATTGGTAATCAGTTTAGAAAATAACTGATAACCATAAATAAAAGCGTAATATCGGTGCCGATAATCAGTCATCCCCTAATATATAGAGGGGTTGACCGATTATCGGCACCGATATTAAGCCTTTTTTATGGTTAGCAGTAAGACATCTATCTTTTTGCATAGATAGTATATGAATATAGAATATATTAAATAATTTTTATTGGTAATCTGTTTAGAAAATGACTGATAACCATAAATAAAAGCATAATATCGGTGCCGATAATCAGTCGTCCCCTAATATATACAGGGGTTGACCGATTATCGGCACCGATATTAAGCCTTTTTTATGGTTAACAGTATATATATATATATATACATATATTGTATTTTTTTTTTCATCCACTGGAAGATTATTGGAGTGTTTTACAGGAAATGTAATTTCAGCCTTTCGAATTAAAAACTCCACATTTAATTCAATGTAATTATTTTCAAAATTCACCAGCTATTTTGGAGTGAAACTTGTTTTAAAAAAAAGCGCACATCATATTATGCACAACTGCATTGCTTTAACGCTCCAAACAGGGGTTAGCTTCACCTGTAAGCATTTACGTGTTTTAGCTGTAGAACAAGACAAGATTATTTCTCTGCTTCTTTTCCTGTGTCTCAGAGCAGCTTACAGCCTCATTCGGTGTGAAGGCAGGGGTCAGAGTTCACTGTGCGTTTACACAACAGCATCTCATCATGATAGATGTCTTAGACCTATATAACACTTTCTGGGTGGCTTTCAGCTGGGTTTGGGAAAACAAGCAAACAAGTAAGGGAATAGTTATAGGATATTTTAAAGGTCAAAGAGTTCAGGTCGAGTCAAAGACAACATTTGAGATGTTTAAAAGCATCATCACACATAGATGGGAGGTAAATCTCCAATAAATGAATTGTAGATAAACTGGAATAAGTCATGTGAAGTTCTGCATGCATTGCTGATGAGATCAGCAGTGAGCTAATTAAAGTGTCTGGATGGAGAAGCTCCAGAACAGATGAGAAGATCTGCATTTGCATGTGAACAGACTCTGTAATCAGATGTAAGTGGAGCTGATAAGATCCTCACAAAGTCATTCAGTCAATTCAGCGTGAAACGCCTTCAGAGATAAATGGCTGATTCGAGAGAAGACACTTACAGACAGATGGAAGCAGATAAAGACATCTGGAGCTACAGAAGCTGCTTGAGTATTCAGACTAAATACATTACAGTGCATTTGCACGTTTACGCTGTAAAAAGTGATTTTTTAAAAAGATTAATGGAGCATGTTTTACAAGAAAAATACTCAAGTGTTTATACTTTAAAATACCATATTTAATTAAATGTGTAACTTGTCATTTATTTTTAATTATTTGTGAAATTTAGTACCAATTTCTGAGTCAAATTTGTTTCCTCATCAGCATATTTTATATTACTTAATTCATATTTTTTTGAATTAGTTTTGCATTGCTTAGCACCTTATTTTAATAGTATTTTAGTTTTATTTGTTATGGTTATATTTACATTTATTTTCTTGTCACTACTTCATTTGTGTATACTGCTTATAGATGATTAAATGTAAATCTAAAGTACTGTATGGAAACACAACCCAATAAAGTACTTTAAATTTAATTGTAAATAAATTGAAAAATGTCTCTGAATGGGTTTTCTATCATGACTCGAAAAATTATTTTATACATATGTAATTTTTATGCATATATAAAATCATACATTTATATATAAGAAATATTTATATATTAATAATATAATAATACATTTAAAAATTACTTTATTGCAATAATTAAAAAATAAAAATTCTTAAATAAATACACATAGATTTTTAGTCTCTGAAGTGTGAAATGATTCTCTTCCACTTGATCTGTTCTGGAACTGAAAGTCCATCACAGTTCAAAAACACAAATGGCCACACGTTATTCATGAGAAAACTCACACTGAGAGGCTTTTATGACCAGTTAACTAACCCGCTATGACTAAATATCCAGGATTATCAGTTAATGGAGCCGTACAGAGCTCTCATGTGACCTGCGCTCATTCATACATTCAGCAGGAATAAACACACACACACACACACACACACATGGCTCAGATGAAAGTTTAGTCGATAACATTTCAACTTCCTGTTCTTTTCACAGGACTGAGGTGTAAGCAGACACTCGCTGCTTTTATGGGTCACAGCTAAAACTACATTAGCGGCTTCCTGACCTCATGTGTGTAAATGTGTTTGACAAACCTGCGGGTGAGAAATCTCGTTATTGTGGCAAATGCCATACTATCTATGCAAATACTATCAGCATCCCGGACGAGCCCCCTAGCCATTGGATATTTGCTTTATGTTAATTTAATTAGATCATATAGATCCACACAAAGTTATTCCAAAACTGCATGAGATTCTTCAGGTGAACATAAAAGATAATGTTTTAACCAAACATAAGCTGGTACCCATTGACTTCCATAGAATTGGGGGGAAAATGGCTACCTTCAATTGTTTGGTTACCAACATTCTTTAAAACATCTTCTTTTGTGTTCAACAGAAGAAAGAAATTCATACAGGTTCGGAATTTGAGGGTGAATAAATGATTATAGAATTTGTGTTTTCGGGTGCACTGGCCCTTTAAGGGACGCTAAACGCAGATTGCAGTTTAATTCATTACTCACTTTATTAAGATGTTCACTAATTTATTAAATCTGTACAATTAAACTTGGTTGGCCTCACTGTGCCTTTCACCACCACTAGCAAAACTCTACCATAGTTTTACCATGTTTTTCGGACATTGTAATACCTCATGTTTTCTGGAAGTTTCAGTAGCATTTTAACTCCTTGGAAACAAAGTACTTTGTGTAGGGGTTAAAGTATTAAAAATGGACTCCTACAGTACATCTAAACAAACTAAATTCAAAATTAATTGAATAAAATGAGCAGAATATTTTTGTATCATTTACAGCTTTATCTCTTAGTTTAAACAATAGGAAAGACTGTAGTTTCATATTTGTGTTTATTATTTCATCTCACCTCTCTGCTGAGTCTCCACACAAACCAGTGAGGACAAAATCACTGCAAACGGCCACAGCATCTTCATCCTCCTCCTCTTCATCAGTCGCCCTACAGGAACTCAACTACTGAACTGGTTAATCAAGCTGAAACAGTGCAGTGTAGCGGTTGTGGTCTCATCCAAACTTCAGTCTCTTTCATTCAGTCCCGTTATATATAATCCAGCTGGAATGTACCATGAGTTCAGAGGAGGGGGGGCGGGGGTCCCGATGGAATGTACCATGTGCTCGTGTGAGGCGGTCATTTTGGTTTAACCCTCTGTGGGACCTAACCTGATCACGTCTATGGACTTAACAACTGAAACCTATTTTTTATTTATTTATTTTCCTTTTTTCAGTAATATATATTATGGTTCAGTAATATATTTGACTTTGCATTGCGACTGGATTTCATTGTAGGCTACTAATTAATATTTATGATAATTTTTCTGCCGATTGAAAATATACATTTAAAAAATATATATATATTTTTTTTTAATTAATGCTGTCAGTCGATTAAAACGTTTTAAATCTGATTAATTTCAAGATGTGTTGATTATTTAATATAATTAATCTCAAATTAAATTTCCATTCAACATCAGATTTATACACATATATGTTTAGCCTACAGTGGTCTAACTTAAACTATGGAACATAAAAAAAGATACTTTGAGAATCATCTCTGTATTTTTGGTTCATGTAATGAAAGTAACCCACACAACAGTTGCAACAGTCTTCAATAACACCTTCTTTTATGTTGCATCTTACAGGTTTGAAACGGCAGAGAGTAAACGATGCCATAGTTTACATTTCATCACTTTAAGGTATTTTTTTAATAAAACTATACTTTAAATAAGAAACTAAGACTGTAAAATGTAAATACGTGTCTTTAATTTGTGTTTAGATGTCAGGGGGCGTGGCCAGCGAGTTAACTGCGTTAAAACATTTCAGTCCATTATTTTTCATAACTAATTAATTAAGTTATGTGTTAAACTGACTTTTGAGTTATTGCCCGCATTTCATGCTAAAACAGATACAAGTTTAAGTAAAAAACAAACAAACACTAGATTAGTCACAAATAAATTCCCTAGTTGCTTTTACACATAAATACTTATTTTTATTAACTTGTGGATTATTTTGAACAAATATTTAGACATTACTATCATTCTACATTATCACTAGGGTGTTCTGGATGGTTTCTTAGTTTTTTTTTAATATAAGTGTTCAGCTTTCTTGCACTTTTTTTGCACAATTTTTTCCGCATAAACTACTTGAGAAATACTGGTTCAGCTTTATTTTGCCGTTCCTTCGTGAAATGCAAATAAAGTTTCTATATTTCGCTGGTCACATCTCGTACTTTAACTCTAATGTCATCAGGAAAGTCAGATCTGATCAAGTGTCTCATGTTCAGCTGCAGATCTAGATTCAGTGTTATTTGTGCAGGGTTTGCTGCCATCTTCTGGACACCATCCGGATGTGTTGAGATCTGACCTCACATCAACTCACACACACACACACACACAAAAAGATGCTTTTTGTTCGTAATCTGAGTTGAGTTCCTCTCAGAATGATTATTAGATGAACACTGAGCATCTATATCATCTGAGAAATACTATCATCATCAGGGCTAAGATTACTTTGACTGTAAAAGCATCACATTTTAAGTAAAAGTAAAACAGCATATGCGTTAGATTTCAGCCTGGTTTATGTGTGGTCTGATGTGAACACAAGCCAGTTATTTTCTTGTAAATGGACTCATTTCTTTTGTGTGTGTGTGTGTGTGTGTGTGTGTATCATATAAGGACACAAATGACACAGGTATTACAAGGAGAGGGTGACTTATGAGGACATAACCCATGTCCCCATTTTTCAAAACACTTATAAATCATACAGAATGAGTTTTTTTGAGAAAGTAAAAATGCAGAAAGTTTCCTGTGAGGGTTAGGGTTAGGTGTAGGGTTGGTGAAGGACCATAGAATATACAGTTTCTACAGAATAAAAACCATTACACCTATGGGATGAACACACTTTACACAAAAACAAACATGTGTGTGTGCGTGTGTGTAAGAGTGTGTGTGTGTGTGTGTGTGTGTGTGTGTGTGTAAGAGTGTGTGTGTGTGTGTGTGTGGTTAATCCAGACCTTGGTTGTAAGTCACAGAAGCAGTGTCTCTGAGCCAGTGAAGGTCAGTCCTGTAGAATCAGGAGTGTGAGTATTAAGATGAGTTCAAGGCTCATGGGAGCAGTGTGATAAAAGAACACCGACTGTTAAACAAGCACTCGATTCCTCCGGCTCTGACACGCTGATCTCTGTTTCTCAGAAAGCTCCATCACATAAAGAAATCAGTGCATCTACAGACAAACACTCCTCCATCTCTGACCTCAGTTATTTGTTTATCTGCAGACCGACCGCTTACTCTTGTGTTTTTAACAGCCTTTATTTACAGAGCTCATCAACACGACATCAGCTCAGTCGACATGAGTCTACAGTACAAACCTCTGTAAGAGCCAGTGCACAGATAAACACACCAATCTCTAACGTATTCATTCCTAATGTTTCTAAAGCCAAAGAAAAGAAAAGAAGCTGTCAGAGATTTAAAAACGTCTAGAATTTCACAGTTACAAAACCATTGCAAGACATTGCATGAAATGTGACATCTTCAAGTGGAAAACAACTTAAACAGTATTTTCTGTTTGTTTTTATTGGCTATCAATTTTGATGC
>NC_068394.1:571173-608673 GCF_023724105.1 Carassius gibelio
TAGATGTGAGGGACGTTTCCTCATCTGCACAACAGCCTTGAGCGACTTCTGCTCCGACTAATAATCTAATAATCAGCTGCAGGTTTCCTGCTGTATTTCTACAATCTGCTGAATAATACATTTCAAAGAGCCGTTGAAATCAAACACACAGCTTAAGAACCTCAGTATATGCATGTATTTACTGTTTTAATATGAGGGATTGTGCATTGTGTTTTCTTGTGTTTTAGGGTTAAATAAAACGGGAAATGTCTTGGCAGTTAGGGAAAAATAGTTTTTACTGGAAAAAAATATTTCAAGCTTTCTACTTCAGAATTTCTTTGTAATGAATTTTTTTTCTTGCTTTCTCAGCTGAAACTAAATAAACATTATCTGAAATAAAGTATAATTTAAATATAATGTAATATATAAGTATACATATAAATTTATGATATAAAGTGTATAACAAAAAATAAGCTTATTTTGTTTTATTTCCAATGTTTTTATTTTTTTGTTTAATTTAATACGAAGTGAGAACTAATAAAAATACGTAAACAACACAATTGTTAACATTTATTAACCTAATGCTTTCAGATTTATATATATATATACTGTAATTGTTTTTAAAGTTGTAAATAAAACACTGATCACTACCCTAACCCTAACGCTGTTTCCGTATTTCTACATTTTTGCAACATAATGTCATGTTTCATCTGATGTTTAATTGAGATTTATCAACAATTTCTGAGTGAAACTGTTTCCACACAAATTCGTTTTGTTTTCAGTTCACTGTATATATCTGTACTCTTTGTTCATGTGGAGACACGCTGATGTTGTAATCAGAGACATTTGGATGTTTATCAGTTTCTCTAACATTTCCTTGTATTTCCCTGGAGGGGAGTGTGTTTAAGTGTGTTTATGTGTGTCTGTGTTGCTGTGAGGTTATCTATCAAACATCAGGATATATCTGACTGCATCAGCTACAAGACAAACATTAGTGTCCTTCCTCATAAACGAGGCAGAGCTTTGGAGGAACAGAGCTGAGGTCTCGACATCCAAAACACAGATCAAATTCAATCACAGTAAATAATTTAATGTAATAAGCTTGTTTAGCAGAAAACTTTCCCAAACTGAGGCCGGAGACCCGCGGCGTGAACCACTTACAGCTGGAAGCTTTTCAAATCCGTGTTTGTTTGCTTCGGCTCAAGGTCTCGTTCTGAATATGAGCCGTGTGCTTCTTCTGAATGAAACTCAGACCCTGCTTCTCTAAAGGCTTTTATGAGCTTCTACTCTCCGGATCTCATCAGTGCTGTTTCACCCTCATCACACACATTACAGCATCAGTCTCAATACTCAAACACATTCAAGTAACATGAGATTATAGTGAGGATATGGACAAAAAACCCTGACGTGCTGCTGAAAGATTACGTTTGTTTGTCTGTTGCTGTTTTTTCCCATGTCATAAAAATGACAAATAAATATTTGTTTGTGAAATACTTTTTTTTTTTTTTTTTTTACTATTTTAAAAAACAAAAATTAAAAGACTTAATTAATTTCTGATTAAATTTTATATTTATGTACAAAACCGGGGCAAGTTGTCACATGTTTTATATGTTGTAATATTAAACTTTATTGGATTATATCTTCTATCAGGCAGAACAGTCTGGAACTCATTTCAATAGATACTTTGTTACTATTCTCACATTTTGAGACACAAGTCGAGTTAATTTTTTTATTAAAAAAATAGAAAATATATTAAAAAACCCTGATCCTGAAATTTGCTCTATAATTTCTTATAAAGACGAAAAATGTTATTATAAATGTATAAATTATTATTTGTTTTTTTAGTTACATCATTACATTTTTTTAACTCAATGTGATACTGTCATACTGTCTTTATTTAGTTATTTTAATTTAAATTATTCATTTATAAAAACATTTCTTTCATATATATTTTATTTTATATATTTTCTAGGTAAATTCTGACGGACCCTCTGGCGCTCCCTTGTGGACCCCACCCCTGTAAACTTTCCTGCCGTCACACACACACACACACACACACAGATCTGATTCGCGCACAATCACAGCAGACTCGTTTTTTGGGGGTAATATCCACACTGATTTGTAACGCTGCGCATCACACCCTCTCAGTTCTCGACGAACTAAACTTCGGCTCAGCTCGGCTCAGCTCGGCTCAGTTCGGCTCAGTTCGGCTCAGCTCGGCTCGCTCCAGCGCAACTGGTTTTAGATTAGAAAGTCTCTCCACTAGAAGAACCCGAGAACGCCTCCGACGGAACGCGAGCACAAAACGCCCCTCCGCTTGTTTCGCGGTGACGTCACAACCCCCCCCCCACCCCACCCCGGTGGTACTAAAGTCGGTAACGAACGAACGGACACAGTTTAACTAGTGCGAAGACGCTGACGGGGGTGTAACGGCTCCGGGCGCATCGCTGCTCAGACAAACGGGAGTAATCACGGTTCGGCGCGAGAGGAGCGCGGGGTGGCGTTCGCGAGAGACTCCCGCGATGGATCTGAGACTTTTAGCGGCTTTTCTCTTCTCCTCCGTTATTTTCGGGATCTCAGCCGGAGCGGTTCACAAATCCCAAGGTAAGACCATCGGTTGTTTCTTCCCAAACGCGTTCGCTTACAGCGAGTCCGTGACGAATAACTTCAGACTGTACAAAGTAACTTCTCTCGCGCGGATGAGCGGCGGCGGCGCGTTTGATCTCTGTGAGTCTGTAACATTTCTCTCCGACGCCACAGCCCAAACTTTCCCGAATCTCCCGACAGATGAGAATCATCGAGCTTCTCTCCTCTTTTGATAAATAACCGTCGAACATTCTTTGATAATGTGTTGCGCTCGGGTTTTCCTCTTTTTCTCTGCTGATAAAAAGTGCCACAGAGGCCATTGTAACATGGATATCTTGTTCTTTTATTATTATTATTATTATTATTATTATTATTATTATTGTAAATAGCTATATTAAGCAATCCCAGCTAATATATAACGTCCTTTCAATTAATAAACTTTTTTCCCCCCAGTAACGTTAATAGGTCTTTGATTATGTTCTCATCCACTTATACATTTTATTTTTTAATGCGTTTTTTTATGTTAGCTAACCCGTGTTTAAAAACGTTTTTGGATGTCACTGAATGGGAACGTTTGCAAAACGTCTCTCTTTTGACGTATAAATGCGTACCATGGTATTACCATACCGCATTAAAACGGAATATTTTGTCTTCTTCTCAGAAGCGAGCCGTTAGTCACCGTGTTTAACGAGATAACCGACTCAAACAGAGAGAAATAAAGGCATGCCTTTGAGCTCTTTTTATCTGTAGTTATTCTATAATCTTACTTTGAATGCAAAGCAGTCGAACAGAAGCAGATGCTCGATGAGGAAGAGTTTGACTCCGTCTTTATGAAGCTGTTTCTTTCTTTCTTTCTTTCCTAAAGTGCTTGTAGTAAATGAGAGCCATCTGTGTTTAATGAAAACCATGACAGTCTTCGAGCAGCAGATATAGTGCATATTAATCAATGACTTCAGTGTTGAAACGAGTCGGTTTGTAGATGCACGATGAAAATCTGACTTTTTGATGCCTTTGCATGAAATGAAGCAATACTTTGATGCATGTTTAAAGAATAATGTAATCGTTTAACCTGATACAGCTTCAATCTCAGTCCGCTGAATGGTTTTTGCAGATGTTTTGTAGTTTTATTCCGTGTTTTGTGTCCTGATGGGGGCAGCAGTGTTCACACATGATGTGAGATTCCTACAGTCACACAAACCCCACAGAAATCCGATCTGGGAGATAGATGCCTAGATGCTTGTTTAGGGCTCCAACTCTTAGAAACCAGGCTTTTTTTTTTTTTTTTTGGTTGATTTGACCATATTTGTTTGTTTTATAAAACATTTTTATTACTACTCTTTAGTTCTGATTGCATATAAAATATTTAATTGTTTACACAAGTGCTTTAAATACAAATAAAGAAGCATGATTAAAAAAGCGGGATCCTCGTATCACACAAATACTGGAATGCCAGGATGGAATCACATGGGGGATTTTTGCTTGTTTGCATGAGTTTGAAATGTACAGAGCTGCTATTATATTCTCATCCTCGTCTCAAAACGGCTTACATCTGATGAACTGCATTGCTCAAGCTTCTGTCGGAGAAGAATGCATTGTCAGTTTTCGGTTCAGATTCGTTGCCCGTCGTCTCCGGAGCAGGATGAGCATTATGGAGATTATTTTGACTGGTGACGCAGAGGATATCCTGAGCCTCTTCCGTGGATTCAGTCACATGCAGCACATTGTTCTCGATGGCCATGCATCGTGACGGGCATCACCTGTGTGTTTTCTGAGCTCGTTCGTCTTCCCGAGCACCGTTTGCTTTAGTTTTCCTCTAAATCATGTTCATGGAATGTGTCCAAGACTCTGGAGTTTGAAACTAGATCTGTGTTTTAGCTGAAGGAGGGCAGCTGGTTTTGAGGGTCAGTGTTGCGATAGCTAGCCATCGTCTGCCAGAAGCATTTCTACGCCCTCGTGCAGAATTCCAGTCCGGCCTTCAGTGTTTGTTGTGTCTGAGCTCCGCAAACGATTGTGTCTTCCTGTGACTGCATTCCAGCAAAACACACACACACACAGACTAACACATGAATAGAAAGCCATCGACCTCTAACATGAATCGTTTAGGAGCCAAATGACCTTTTGTATTAGTTGGCAAGTCACAGAGTTGCTGGATATAGATGCACCGTCATCTACGCTCACATCTGACCCATCGCTGCTGTTGCAGATCCACATTATCATCCTAAATTGATGCATTACTCTGTTTTTCTTGAATGAATCGGGCATCATGGGCTTTGACCAGAACATAAACAGATGCAACGAACCTTTTTCACAGACTGCGATGCATTTACAACATTAATAATGTCATCTAGCAAATATTTAGGACCATTTATATGATAAAGTGTTGAGATTTATTGACTGAGTGAAGAAAGCATTGTTTTTCACTGGAGGAAGTGTTATTATGGATTATAGACTCTATGTGTTTGAGTTAAAATCATCTTAATGCTGGATGTGTTTCAGGTTTTGTCTTCTCCAGATGTTCTCTGATGGACTGTGGATTATTGTGATGTTTTTATCAGACTCTCATTCTGACGGCACCCATTCACTGCAGAGCATCCGTTGATGAGACACTGATGCAGCGCTACATTTCTACAAACATGAAAAAACAAGCAAATCTTTAAATTTACCGTTTCAAGTTACAGTCTCCACCTATGTGCTGGTAGATTGTGTGTGTGTGTGTGTGTGTGTGTGTGTGTGTAAGTTGCTGAGTAAACAGCGCTGTACTAATGAAACTCCCTCGTCCTCGGGTGGGCTACAAACGAGCACAAAAGTGAATGAATCAGCCGCTTGCACTAACACAGGGCTGCTGTGGAGCACGAGGTGGACAGGTGCTCTTCCATAAAAAAGCTGTAGGTGATTAAACGCTAATAATACGCCGGCCGCTGTTCGGCGGAGTTAAGCCTCTTTGTAGGTGATGGTATCGAGCTCAAAACACAGCTAATTAATCCACAATGGGCCGCGCCGTCCCGATTTCAAAGGCTTCTTCAGCAGCGAGGTTCTTTGATACTCCGTCTCGCTCCGAGCAGGTGAACGTCTGAACCTGCGTCTGCAGAGCTTTAACGGCCCTCGTCTGACTCATTAAGCCTAGTTTAACATCACCGCAGCACTTTCCAAGTTTTTCTGACCTAATTCTAATCCGGCTATTGTTTCTTGACGGGTAGGCCCTAGTTTGTTCTGGACAGGAAGTTGTCCCTCTTCAGCATGGAGGCAAGAGATGAAAGCGGCGCAGGAGAGCAGAAGTTTCCTCCATGTGTTCGTCTCTGATCCCAGAGATTTATTTGTGTTGACACTGAATCGAGGAGGCGTAAATATTTGAGCTGCACGCCAGGACCGTGTCGTGCCAAATAGTTTTTAATGACACTCTAATTATTTCTCACATGTGTTTATTGTGAACCTGGCATTCATCGAGCGTTCAGGTTTCTGCTTCTGTTTCCTGCTTTTGTTCCTGAATTAATCTGAAGCGTTATAGTGCGACCTGTTTATTGATGTATTTGTGTGTGAAACAGGATATTGATTACTGATTGCATCTCGTAAAGACAAAGGGTGAACATTCAAACATGCAAAAGTAATGTTACATTATATCCCACTTTACTATATTCAAATGTGTTACATTTATTGCATGGATTACATGGAATGCCTTAATCGCTAATTTGCCATGAGTTTATATCGTCTTAATTGGAAAGTAAATGCTTCGACTCTTAAAAATAAAGATTATATTATGACCATGTTCTCCACACTAAGAACATTGTTATTTTATAAATTCTCTAAGAAAACCAAACTGGATCTTGTGGCATCTCTGTTTCTGTATTTGATGCTGTTTCTATCAGAAGCGCTCCGTCTGGTTCAAGGTAAACCAAGCTGGCGGTTTTATCTTCGCTCGTGTTATTTTGACATGCACAACAACAGTAATTTCACACTCCATGTAACTGCTGCTCTCGAGTCCAGGTGTAAGAGTGCAGATTTAATTGCATTAATAATCCACTCATTGAGTGCTGACATTGAACCTGTCCTGGCCTGAAACGCAGGAAATACCAAAACACTTAGAGCCAAAATAGAGGCCTTTTCCATTTGAATAATGGCACATCTTGTTAGAGTCCCGTGCCGCTGCATGAATAACGTCTCAGTGAAACACACGAGGAAAACCAGGCTGAAGGCTGTGTATTCAGCTCACAGCCTTCACATTGCCCTTCTCCCATTGCATCCTTAATTAGTTTTCCACAAGATGAATACAAGAACGTAACGGCTATTTTTAACCGTAAATGCATGTTGTCTGATAGAAGCCACCAGTGCAGTCCTTCATGTTATATCCAAATCAATGCAATTGTATGGTTGTAGGTGCATGAGTTGTTGACTGGATGTTTGAAACACTCATAAATGTCTGTAAGTTTGGAGAAGTCCTGCATGCATCACCAGAAAGAAGACCCAGTTTGATGAAACATCACGAGCTCAAAGAGTTAAGAAATGAAGCATGCATTGAATTGCACACAATAAAATCATGCATTTGAATTTTGGATTCATGGAAATGCACTGGAGACTCCAGAAGAGCTTGATGTGAACATGTTGAGATGTAGATGCAGATGTTGAGTGCAACAGTGCATTGTGATCAAAGCTTTTGCATTGCACAGAAGCATATTTCTAACGCTTCTCTTGTCTGAATCTATCTTTGTGGGGTTTATTTGGAAGCAGCCGGCTGTCTAGAAGTTTACAGTAGAGCTGTAGTGTGTCTCTAGCATCTGCGGAGCGAGGAACAGTGAAGCACAGATGCTGCTGATGCAAGCATTCACTGTGGAGAAAGGTATTCACCAAAGAGAGCCGGATCATTAATAAACATTATGCAAAGTATGTATGTAATTTGTAAAATTAATATTGAGCTGAAATAAAACTGCAGCATTAGTGTTTCTTATTGAAGCTCCTTCTGGAGGAACTCTCGCAGCGCTGGGAGTCTTTTTAACCTTGAGTCGGCTGCTTACAGCGGCTCCAGGGCTTCGGAGGAGCGATGAAGGGAATTCTATACTAAAGAAGACCGTTAAATGAGCCCAACAACAGCTGAATGGCAAATACCTGTAAATATTTAATTGTGCATTATACAGTTTTTTTGAGTTTAGCCCATCCTGGAGTGAGAATGAGAGGGCAGGAGATAAAACCTTCATAGCTAGCAAAAAATGTTTTAAGAACGTGTACAGTAGGTAACGCTCCCAATAAAAGTTATAAAAAAAATATTTCTTATCGTTCAAAGTCTATTTAATTTTTTTTTATATTTCAAAAACTTTTTTTTCGTATTCATGCAAATGCTGCAGGGGCATTGCATTTTATCATTTGTCCTCTGAACGTTCTGAAACGAGTTTTAAAATTTTTAGATATACTAAAATGTTTTAGGAAAAAGTTTTTGTGCTAACGTTTTGAGAACATTTATTAGAGACCAGATAATGAAATTTTTGCGTTACTTGAATTTTTTTCTCATTAAGATGCTCTCTGGACGTTCAAAATGTCCATTTATAAAAAAAAGTTATATAAACATTTTATCTTGGTTATACGAACGTTAGAGGAACGTTACATTTTCGCATTCGGCAAACATTATGGGAACGTTACTTTTTAACGTTCTGAAACAAACAAACATCCAATTAAAACATTTCAGGAAAAAAAAAAACACTCCATGAACGATGTATAAATGTTTTTGTGATGACTTTTTAAGATTATTATTATTATTATTATTATTAGAGACCAGATAATGTTGTATTTGTCACTGGAAGAATGTTTGCTCATTAAGTCATGAAACAATTATTTCTAAATATTTTCAGAACATTCAAAACGGTTTTAGATTTTAATTTTTTTATTTAGAATTTTGTTTTATGAACGTTAAGGGAACATTCCATGTTATCGTTTTGGAAACATTATGGGAATGTTACTTTTGAACGGTCTGAAACTAGTAAAATGTAAACGTGAAAAAACAAACCGATGTATAAATGACTTTCTTGTGCAATGTTTTGAGAATAACTTTGAACGTTCTATTCGCATCATTTGTTTACTAAGTTAAGAAAACCACTTCTGAATTATTAAAAATGTCCAGTTTTAAAAATGTTTTAGAAACGTTTTATCTTGGTTATACAAACGTTAGGGGAAAGTTCCATTTTAGTATTTGGCAAACATTAAGGGAACGTTACTTTTTAATGTTCTGAAACATTAAAAGAGTTAGGGAAAGTTACTTTTAAGAGTAATGCATTACAATATTGCGTTGCTCCCTAAAAAAAGTAACTAATGTAAGTAATTTTTATGTGAATTAATTCGTTATGTTACTTTTGTGTTACTTTTGCATTACTATTTAAATATGAGTATGGCTTGATTTGTTTTTAATATAATAAGTTATATTTATAGCAAATGTAAAAGCCCTTTCAGACCAAAAAGTGTAATAAAAAAACAATGAAGCACAGTTTTTAGTTTATCTAAAGTCATTTTTGCTTATTAGTGTGGTTGAAAAAGTTGTAGTTCAAAATTAACCCCTGCATTCCTATTCATTTTGCCAGCACGGGTCACATTTAAAAACATTTCGAGAGCATTATTACTTCTCTGAACAAATGTTCAATAGACGTTACTGCAGGAACGCTTGTTTCCAGTCACAAAAAGCACATTTTGATGGCTGTTTCAGGATTCCTGCCTGCTTTTCTTGTGGCACTTGTTCCTTGTGCCTGTTTTTGGGTCATTGTCTCTGTTCTCCATCCGAGCAGGAAGGATATATGGATTTATGAAGCGCACCAGGACATGGTCCGCTCCTTAACACCTCATATTTCATCTGCTCTTGATGGATGAAACCCTGTATGCATGTCATCCGTTTACACGAGCTCAGACGAGGAGGGACGTTCTGAAGGAACTGGAGGGGAATCTCTTGTGGCGTGGGCAAAGTTAAGTGAGGTTAAGAACTCTTCCGAATTAGAGTATCTGAGCGTTTTAGGGGCTAAATGTGTTACCAGGAGGAGAGCGAACCGCAGCGGGCGGCCTTTCAGATGATCTCTTTATAAAAACGCTTTGAGTTAACCAGACGTTTCCGGCTTCAGGTGTGATAGTGAAGAAGACGGCCTTTAAGTCAACATCAAACCACTTCTGCAACCCATTCTGCTTCACTATATCACTTTACATGAATATACACTGTGTATGTGGATATGTATTCAACTTCATATATAGAGCTTTGCATTAAAAGAATTCTATTTATTTTCAAAATCAGCTTGTTTTGTTTTCCACAGAATGGAGAAAGGATTTAAAGATATGAGGCAGGGGTAAATAAAGAATGAATGAAAGATTTCTGAACTATTGATACATTAACATGTAAAATATGATTTAAATGCATCCCCTGCTCAGATCGCTTTGATAACGTTACAAAAATGTCATTTGTAAATGTTCTCGGAGTGTTTAAATGTTTCAAACGTTAAAGGAACATTCCATTTGATCATTGTGGAAACACTGAGGGAATGTTACATTTGAATGTTCTTGGAATTTTCTGAAACATTTCAAACGTTTCATAAGCGCACACATGAATGCCATTGTGTAACGCAGTTTAGTTTGTGTGCATCTCATGGGTTTGATTCCAGCCAGAATCACATCATATACAGATTAACCTACTGGTCCAAAAATTGGCTGCGTTTATTTGATAAAGTGAAATATCATAAGAATATAAACTAGCTGGTTTCTAGGTTAAATATAATGTATTGCTCTGTATTTTCAGCATCATTCCTCCAGTCTTCAGTGTCACATGATCTTCAGAAATCAGAATAATATGATGATTTACTGATTCTGATCAGTGTTGAATGTTGTAATGAGCGCTTCATTTCCTCATGAACTGTTATTAAAGCGGTCCGGCTGGGAGACGCCCTTCTCTTGGGTTTATCCGTCGTGTTATTTCCCAGCATGCAGCAGCACAGAGGGTTGTGTTCTGTGGTTAATTTGCTCCCATCTCTTGAGAGGACGGGTGTTTTGTAAGACTTGCCTTGAAATGAATGAATACGTAAACTGGGTCATTATGGCCTCGTCCAAATATTCCAAACCCTCCGACTCCCTCTTCAGTGTTTGGCTCACGGCGTGATCGTCCGCCCTAAAGCTGACATCGATCTGTGGTGATTATAAAGATCTGTTGTGTTGGTGAGATCTATACGTGTGTTTGTCCACATGGCACTGATCACTGAACACACAGCTGTTTATCCTCGTCAGACCCTGGAGATCAGGAGCGCTGGAATTCCAGGATCAGTGTGTGTGAGATTACTAGTGTCCTGGCCTTGGCTTTACTCGCAGCTACAGATGGTCTTCTGTAGTTCTTCATTACACTTATTGCATTCATAAACAACCACAGTTTTATTTTTTCTTAAATATAGTCTGCATGTCACAGAAGGCCACAGCATTTGAGAACATATTGAAAACTTTTCCTTTTAAAGGCACAGTATGTTTGCATTAAAATATCCAAGAACCACTCAGAGATTGTTGTATGTTTTATTCAGTTGTGTTCTTGCATTATCCCAAATGTTTCCAACTATTTGTAAATCCAGAGAAATTTGCGATTTTAACAAATTTCAATGGCATTGTCTGCCGAGTCTCTATGAAACATGATGATTTTCTGCCAATTTAGGGCTTTTCTTTTTTACAATTGTAATTTTTTTAAATATAAGAATTTAAATAATTTTACACAGTACATTTCAATAGCATATTACAATGGTAATGTATTTATTATTATTATTATTATTATTAATAATAATAATAATAATAATAATAATAATAATAATAATAATGATAAAAATTAAATTAATAGTAATATTATCTAAATTGTAGTACATAATAATAATAATAATAATAATAATAATAATAATATATTAACAATTTAAAGGCATCATTGAAATGTACTGTAAGACTTACTAATATGATTAAGTAATTAATAATGATAATAAAAAAATAAACTGTAATGGTTCAATCATTTGCATCTGCTTTAAATTATATATTGATATGTTTTTTTTCTCAATATGAAAAAGCATTTGCTACTCATTTACCTTTCATAATATGATCCACTCCTGAGTGAAACGTGAGAAATGACTTATTTTTATTTGTATTTTTTTCCCTTCTTTGGAACGCTGAATCGTTCACAGTAAGACAGGAAAGTTTCTTCATGATGACGGAGTGTGTTGGTTTAGTGCTCGGTCTCAGCTAATAGTGTTCAGAAGCGGTGTGTGTGTGTGTGAGGCGGTGATCCAGAGGCAGATTCACACGGGACGAGACCTTTATGAGCGACAGTGAGCAGGAGCAGGACTCCGGTGGATGCTCCGGGCCGGCGCTGACCTTCTCTCTGCAGGGGAACTGTGGGAATATCACTCCTCCACCGCTCTGGATTGTGTCTCCGTCAGGGAGACGGCGTGTCAGCGCTGACCTTTCGTGTGTGTGTGTGTGTGTGTCAAACCACCTGCTGCGTGTTTCTGTGGGTCGGGACCCCTCCGCAGCCTCTGATCTTTCCACACAGACCCTCGGATCCGTCATCTGTGAACGTTTGCCTCCGGTTCCCAGCGGCTCGTGTGGATGTGTGCAGCTTTGACATCCACGGAGCGAAGATGACAGCGTTTTCTGATTTCTGGAGCCAAAGAAAGTCATGCCCAAAATCTCCTCTGTAAAAACCTTGAAGTAATCAAAAATACTATTTATTTTTTTTGGCTGTTTTTTAAGGCAAGACATTAGAGCCAAAAGGTTTTTCATGCACTGATTAATTTTGAGATTTTGGGCTATTTGGCGTTTCATAACATGTTTTAGACTAATGCAATGAAGTGTAAATAAAATGAACTCGCAGTAAAATAAATGTACAGTAAGTGCATTATTAGTTTGATCTATTTGCGTCTGTAGATTTCAATTACAGATCATTAAGAGTTTCATCTCCTCTTCATGAGTGCTTGCATTCTCTATATTCTGAGGGTTTGTTCATATATCATTCACACTGGTTCATACAACACTCTATTCATAAAAACATGGTGAGAATTTAGATTTCGGTCTTTTGTCAGTATTTTCTTAGTAAATCCAAAATCCTTTCTCTAAAAACTCTAAAATGTCAACGAATGCAAAGAAAACCCTGGCTTTCCCCACGGTTCAGATTTATGTTTTGGATTCGTATTCAAATTAGCGTGCATTTTATTAGATAATGTCACATTTGCATATTTAAACCTAACATTTAATAAAATGCAGTAAATCAATCAGCTAGAGAGGTATGGTGATTCTCTGTTAGCTTGTTCACCTGTAGCGTCTGGACTCCAGTTTCTCTCAGGAACAGCCTCAGATCTTAATGAACTCTGCAGAAACCCCAAGCTTGAGTCCTTCTTCTGATGTGTTGCTGATCGCTCCAATTATATTTGTGTCTGAAGCATCGGAAAACCTTCGGTGGAAGGAGCACCGTGTGAGCTGGAGAATAAACACAGAATCACTGGATATTTAGACGCTGTCAATAACACACACACGTTTCAGTGTAACAGTGTTAGATTCATTCATTAATTAAGAGTCCTTTCAGATTAGTTATAGTTAACAAAAAATATATTATTAAAAACCATAGAGACATGTTTAAACTCATCAAGGCAGCATTTCTCATTTTCATGTAATTTTTAACTTAAAATAACAAAAAAGAAATGCACAAAAAAAAAAAAAAAATAGTAGTAAAAATTTAAATTGAAAATATACACTTAAAAACTAATTTAATATATTATTAAAAAAGAAAACTGAAAAATCTAAAAATCAGAACTAATCTAAAATAATATTACAAAATAATAATATCTCAGTAATCCTAAAATAACTACCAGTAAGAATAGAAGAGAAAGTTCTAGACACAGAGAGAATTTCTCAGTTATTTTTCCCTGAGTGGAAACAGACAGGAGTGTCCTAAACTGGCACACTTCCCTCTCTAGGGAGCTGTATCAGTGTTCACTGGGCCTCACATTAAGATTTGTTGCTGAAAGCTTAATGAGGAGCTTAGGGCTGTCAAACGCCTGCTACTTCAATTTAAGTTCATTTAGTCTGAGCCGTTAATAATGAACGAACAAGCTGAAGTCGATTGTGCAGTTCATTTGTCGCCCTATTGATTACAGCGCTCACATCTGAGCAAGTGTGTGTGTGTGTGTGTGTGTGTGTGTGTTCTGGAGGTGAAGGATTTCATCATTTCTGCTTCTCCTGGGAAGGATTGCTTCAGCTCGACCGGGGAGGTTTGCTGTCCATTCCCCGTCGGGATCTTGGCTTTAACTCCACATTCTTTTAAAATAAACCTCAGTGAGGAAACATCCAAGTCAGCAGCGCTGTAGGACTCTCTGTGTTTAGGTAAAACAGTGTATTTCACCATTGTGAGTTACTGCTCTGAAATGCCAGTTGTGAGATGCTTTAGGAGGCGTTTTACTGCGATTGTGAGAACTCTGTACATCTGGCTTTAAACAGAGCACATTTAAATTGTAGTGTTAAGAGTGATCAAACGTATTAAAAATCATTCTGCAGCATTTGTGTTTGAAGTTGTTTAGCACTCCAGCACCGTTCATCAAATGTTAATTTTTGGGCATTCAAATATATATATATATTTTTTTCTTAAATTGTTTCTTTTTTAAAATTCTGTATTTTCATTTTTTTCTGGATAGTTTTAATGGGTAAATAATTAATTTAATCTCTAATTCATTGATATCCTGAAACTTATACAATTTAGAAAAAAATTATAAAAAAAAATAAATAAAAAATAAATCAGCTTTATACTTTTTTTTTTTTTTTTTTTAATTGGTTTAATTAAATTTTTAGAATCAGAAAGCAAGTCTAATCAATTGAATTCATAAAACTTTAACAATTCAATAATTTAACGTTTTTACAAAAAAATGGCCCTGCCCCTTTTTTTTTTTTTTATTAAAAAAATTCGGTGTTGTCCGTTTTAATATTTCTAGATATATAATCACAATTTTAACAAAAATTAAATTAAACATTAACAATTTAATGAATCTTTGAAAATATCACACAAATTACAATTCTTTTTTGGTGGGTAAAAACGTTCTACACGAGGAAGGTTTACTGTTAAAATTAAAACATGGAGGAAAAATTGTGATATTACTTTAAATGTGTTGTTATTTTGAGAAGTGCATCCTGCTGTACAACAATTTATTTTTGTTATAATTTCTTCAAATTAAACCGAACTTTTACTTTGGCAGTTTATAGTGAAAACCTTTGCGTTTCTGTCCGTTTGTAACTGGATTGTGTGATTCAGTTCTTGTTTTCTGCATTTACTTAAGACAAAAATGTAATTCTATTCCGAATGCTCCAGAATTCATGTACGATGCATGATCCAATTCAGACATTATTTGGTCAAATTTAGTGCACTGAAGCGTTCTGAGCCATTAGGAAAGGCTCTTCGGAGTCTGCATGGTAATTCACTCTGTTTAGAGTATGTCTAAAGTGGAAATGATATGGAAATACTCTCTTTTGAATAATCATCTGCTATTCATGAGACGCTATTTGACTCGTCCTCCGGCTCCATTGAAAGCGGGTCAGGATTAGATGCTTTCAGACACATGCTGCTGTATTATCTGACATCAGGAAAGCAATTAACAGAAACTCTTGATTAATATCATCTCTGAGGCCCAGATGGAAGTTAGTGTTCTTCAAGAAAAGCTTGCTGTGGTTTGCAGATTAAGACGGCGAGCCTGCTCTGCTTATCCTCTTAAACATCTCCTGCAGCTTTGCATTTATGATATGTCTTAATCCACGAGACTGGGATGATTGACAGGTGGCAGACGCATCAGTCTTGAGGTGAGGTCAGGAGGGGATTTTGGGGTCCAGAATTAAGGATGAATCTCATGTAATCCGTCAAGAATATAGCCAGGGGATATTTCATCCCCATATGAAAATAAATTTGCAAGAAATTATATATATATATACACATAATGCCTTTTTAAGCCCATTTAGATGTTAGTGACATTATTTTGATATGTGCTAAAATGTATTAAATGCATAAATGCCGTAATGAGTAATTATCGTAAAAATAAATGATAAAAATAAATCTAGTTATGCATCATGAGTTTGTGTTGTATTGACTATTTTAAGTCGTAAAATAGACTTGTTTTTTATGCAAAATATCATGTATTTTTATAGTAATTGTTATAGTGACGCAGAAATGACAATCTGACCTGCACCCGTTATACGTGAGAAAAGGTTAAGACCGTCTCTTAGCTTCAGTGATCGGCGTGACTTCTGATCGTCTCAGTGGGGTTAACATCAGCTCCTGATGTGATGGTGTCTGTACTCTCCGGCGACTGCACATTAAACATGAACGGTGTGTCCGGAGGAGATGAAGGTATTGACTGTGATTGGAGACGAAGCGGTTTCGGTGGAGGAGCCTCAGGAGCTGGTTATGAGCGTGAAGGTTCCTGGGCTGATGCTGAGCGATACACAGACTGTGACACGGCCCCAGGGCCCGAGGGGGGGGTGAAGCAGTGTGATGGAGGGGTAAAGGTTGCTGCATGTCTGTGATGGTGACGGATCCGAGCAGACAAGCGGCGCATGGAGGGGACCGAACACCTCCGCTGCAGGGCACTCGCTGCCATTTAACGCCTGACATCTCTATCAGCCTTCACTCCGTCCGACCGGTGTGTTTCTAACACTTCTGTGTGATCTTATGTGTTCAGACAGAGGCCAGTGTTCATTCTGCATCCTGTCTGCATGTATACAGAACGAAAAAACAAACATAATACTGATAGTTTGATAGCGTTCAGTAGGAATGTATGTGACTATTCAAATTGGTCAAGATGATAAACAAATCAGGATTCTATTAGAGAGATGAATTCATATGAATGTGTGTCTGAGGGAAACCTACTGTCTTTAAAAAAAAAAAAGTTTAGATGGTATTTGTTTTCATCATGCCTGTATAAAGCATATTAAAGTTCATAAGCGGAGCGCTGGTTTGTTTACAGCGGTAACCAAGGAAACGCTGTATCGCTGCTGTTCATAAGCGCAGCGCTGGTTTGTTTACAGCGGTAACCATGGAAATGCTGTATCGCTGCTGTTCATAAGCGCAGCGCTGGTTTGTTTACAGCGGTAACCATGGAAACGCTGTATCGCTGCTGTTCATAAGCGCAGCGCTGGTTTGTTTACAGCGGTAACCATGGAAACGCTGTATCGCTGCTGTTCATAAGCGCAGCGCTGGTTTGTTTACAGCGGTAACCAAGGAAACGCTGTATCGCTGCTGTTCATAAGCGGAGCGCTGGTTTGTTTACAGCGGTAACCAAGGAAACGCTGTATCGCTGCTGTTCATAAGCGGAGCGCTGGTTTGTTTACAGCGGTAACCAAGGAAACGCTGTATCGCTGCTGTTCATAAGCGCAGCGCTGGTTTGTTTACAGCGGTAACCAAGGAAACGCTGTATCGCTGCTGTTCATAAGCGCAGCGCTGGTTTGTTTACAGCGGTAACCAAGGAAACGCTGTATCGCTGCTGTTCATAAGCGCAGCGCTGGTTTGTTTACAGCGGTAACCATGGAAACGCTGTATCGCTGCTGTTCATAAGCGCAGCGCTGGTTTGTTTACAGCGGTAACCATGGAAACGCTGTATCGCTGCTGTTCATAAGCGCAGCGCTGGTTTGTTTACAGCGGTAACCAAGGAAACGCTGTATCGCTGCTGTTCATAAGCGGAGCGCTGGTTTGTTTACAGCGGTAACCAAGGAAACGCTGTATCGCTGCTGTTCATAAGCGGAGCGCTGGTTTGTTTACAGCGGTAACCAAGGAAACGCTGTATCGCTGCTGTTCATAAGCGCAGCGCTGGTTTGTTTACAGCGGTAACCAAGGAAACGCTGTATCGCTGCTGTTCATAAGCGCAGCGCTGGTTTGTTTACAGCGGTAACCAAGGAAACGCTGTATCGCTGCTGTTCATAAGCGCAGCGCTGGTTTGTTTACAGCGGTAACCAAGGAAACGCTGTATCGCTGCTGTTCATGAGCGGAGCGCTGGTTTGTTTACAGCGGTAACCAAGGAAACGCTGTATCGCTGCTGTTCATGAGCGCAGCGCTGGTTTGTTTACAGCGGTAACCAAGGAAACGCTGTATCGCTGCTGTTCATGAGCGCAGCGCTGGTTTGTTTACAGCGGTAACCAAGGAAACGCTGTATCGCTGCTGTTCATGAGCGCAGCGCTGGTTTGTTTACAGCGGTAACCATGGAAACGCTGTATCGCTGCTGTTCATGATCGCAGCGCTGGTTTGTTTACAGCGGTAACCAAGGAAACGCTGTATCGCTGCTGTTCATGATCGCAGCGCTGGTTTGTTTACAGCGGTAACCAAGGAAACGCTGTATCGCTGCTGTTCATGAGCGCAGCGCTGGTTTGTTTACAGCGGTAACCAAGGAAACGCTGTATCGCTGCTGTTCATAAGCGCAGCGCTGGTTTGTTTACAGCGGTAACCAAGGAAACGCTGTATCGCTGCTGTTCATAAGCGCAGCGCTGGTTTGTTTACAGCGGTAACCATGGAAACGCTGTATCGCTGCTGTTCATAAGCGCAGCGCTGGTTTGTTTACAGCGGTAACCATGGAAACGCTGTATCGCTGCTGTTCATAAGCGCAGCGCTGGTTTGTTTACAGCGGTAACCATGGAAACGCTGTATCGCTGCTGTTCATAAGCGCAGCGCTGGTTTGTTTACAGCGGTAACCAAGGAAACGCTGTATCGCTGCCGTTCATAAGCGGAGCGCTGGTTTGTTTACAGCGGTAACCATGGAAACGCTGTATCGCTGCTGTTCATAAGCGCAGCGCTGGTTTGTTTACAGCGGTAACCAAGGAAACGCTGTATCGCTGCCGTTCATAAGCGCAGCGCTGGTTTGTTTACAGCGGTAACCAAGGAAATGCTGTATCGCTGCCGTTCATAAGCGCAGCGCTGGTTTGTTTACAGCGGTAACCAAGGAAACGCTGTATCGCTGCTGTTCATAAGCGCAGCGCTGGTTTGTTTGCAGGGTTGCATTTATTAGATTTAAATACAGTAAAGTTATGAAATTATTACAGTTGTTGAAATAGCTGTGAATTTCTGTTAAATAGAAGTCTTGTAACCTTTATAAAGTTCTTCACTGGCACTTTTGATAAATTTAACGCATACTTGATGAATAAAAGTATTGGTTCCTTTTTCAGAAATAAGTATTTGCAATCTCATATGACCAAAAATAGAAATGCAAAACACTGTTTCGATGCCAGTATGAAATATGAATGTGTGTAAATGTCCTCCTGTTGTTCAGGTGTGGTGAAAGTGAGCTGCGGCTCACAGCGAGGGTCATTTTCACAGCAGAAGTCCTTTATTTCTGCTCTAATAACGGCGTATAGAATCCATAAACACGAGAGCGCAGCGCGAGACTGCATGAAATATTCAGCCGTGGGTTGTAAGTTCTGTTTGCAAATTTGTCCTCATGTAATATGTAGCGTCTGTCAGTGTGGTGATGTCCGGGGTCTCTCGCTCGCTCATGCAGACTGTTGTGAGCCGCTGTCGTCTCCTGTCTTTCTTCACAAGATCTGCAGGACAGTCTCTGGAGCGTCTGACATTCAGAGTCTTCAGGCGGTCCTCGCTTCTCCTCACCTCCTTCAGACAAACACCAGCCAAATGTCAGCCAGCCCTCCGAGACGCTCATCCCTCGTTCTCTCCGTCTTCTCTTCCTCTAATCCCTCTCTCTTTGCCAGCCAAGGCACTGCTGGACTCAGACTCAAGCTGGTTGAAGAAGAGGAAGAAGTGGAAGAGTACATTTAGAAAAAGTCATTTCTCAAAGCAGTGAATAGATTATTAGAAAATTCTATTTCTATTCTATTTGCTTCAAAATTTCACATTCTGTTAATTGTCAAATTCTGAATGTAAATGGTTTCTGCATAATTTTTTTTTTGGTTTGTTTCTGCTGTTCTGTTGTTTCAGGGCAAACGTGACTATTCATTACTTTTTTAATTAGATTTTTTTGGTGTTACAGACATTCGTGAAGTCATGTGACTTAGTTACTACAATGCAAAACATTTGGTTTACGATTTACTTGAAACTTTTACTGAAAGGTACTAATTGCTAGTAAATTTGAAAAACAACATTGAAATAAATGTGAAATTTTGAAGTAGTTATACTTCAAAAAAATATTAATTTAATTATAACGTTATGTCTAGTTTTAGATAATATAGTAAATTAATTCCTTTTAGTTTCAGAGTAAATTTACACACTGAAAAAAATGTTTTAGTTTAAAACAAATTTTACTGCAGAATTGCTAGTAAATGTTCAAATAACTGAATTAAATGTGAAATTTTGTAGTAGAAAAACTTAAATTGTATTTTCTTATAACGCATACTTCTATAAACCTTGTGTGAGTATATGTATGTATGTATAATTTTTTTACACAATGTAGTAATGTCTATTTTTAGATAATGAATTAAAATAATTAAAATAATAGAAAAAAATATTAAAATAATAGAATTTACCTTGAAACAGTTTTCACTCAGACATTGCTAGTAAATTTCACAACAAGAAATTTGAATTAAAACTAAATAATATAATACAAATTGTGAATATAGTGAATTAAATTACTAGCTTAATAATTTCTGTCTTTCAGAGTAAATTCAAGCTGAAACATATTTGGCGTAAACTTATTTTGAAACAATTTTTCACAATTGCTAGTGAATTTCATACACGGTTACAAAAATACAACAAGTAACATTGAATTTAGGGTCAAATAAAGTTTGTAGTACAAAAGACTAGATTTTCTTTACTTCAGTAATTATTTAATTTAAGTTAGAAAAATCTATTTATTACAGTGTGTTTGACTAGAACTGGTTTTGATGGAGTAAACCGCTCTCATACTTTCTTCATCCAGTGTAAATGAGTTTGATCTTGTTCAGACTCGAGCCACTCCTCTTAATTATTCTTAGTGGCATGGAGGCCATAAATTAGCCAGGCAAAAGCTAACTAAATGAGTTTCCAGTTATTGTTGGTTTGTGGTGGCTCTATTCCCCTGGTCACTGTTTCCAGAAGAAGGAGAGATCGACGTGCTGATCTCACGACGTCTCCTTTACACTTCAGACCGAGCGTCAGATCAAAGACACGTCTAACAGAGACCGAAGTTAACTCTATAGGGTTGCTTTTGCTGACCTGTGGACTTAAAGGGTTAAATAATCAAGGCTGTTGTGATTTGTCTTATTGATGTCTAATGGAACAATCATAAGCAACAAAAAGATATTCTAAATATGCTGCTCTTTTTAGTTTTATTGTAAAAATACATAATTTTGACTAGTGGTGTAGAAATGTAATTGCATTTTTTCTGATTAAAAGATACTCCGATTCTTTAAAAAAAGAAATTAAGATAAAAAAAAAAAAAGATGGTTGTAGGGCTGCGAAATTTGCCAAGTTTTTTGGTTGTATATCAATATGGCAATAAATATAAATTTTAAAAAATTACTAAAAGTAAACTAATAATAAACAATAGATAATAGCCAAATTAACAAATTTAAACAAATAATAAAAATATTATATTATTGTAAATAAATATTACAATTGTTCTTTGACATTGCTTTTGCAAATTTTTTTGGATAAAGGCATCTGCTAAATGCATAAATGTAAGTAATATTTCAATGTAAAATTCACAAATAAAAAATTATATAATATATTTTACATTCAAGCTGCTAAATTATAATGTTAATGTCTTAATCTTCAAATGTCAAACCATTATTTTTTAAATATTTAAATGTAATTACTTGATGTAATTGTAATTATTAATAGATTTCTATCTTGTTTGGTGTGTTTTGTTCCAGCACTGCTGGAGTGTGATTGAACACAGTGCTGCGCTTCAGATGTTTCTGTGATTCAGTAATGGCAGTCTCAGCGTATAAACACTGCAGTATCTGTGAGAGGATTTCTGAGCTTCATGACGGTGTTAGGGAGCGTTTGCTCTGGGTGGAGCAGGTCTGGCTGCGTTTCCTGAACTTTGCTCATAATCAGAGATCCATTTATAGAAATCAGTGCTGAGACGAGTGAAACATGAGCCCCGGCGGCAGCGTCCCAAAACACTTCTGCTCTGAGAGGTGTGTGTGTGTGTGTGTGACCGCTCGTCTCTTCTCACCGTGTCCAGCTGTGTGAGTGCTGTGGATCTCATCTCTTCATCTGCTGCCTCTCTCCAAACACGGCTAATCACAGCGGAGCGCTAGCTGAGATGATGCTGTTAGCGCCCAGTCCGTCGTTACACCTTTAGTTCCATCCATCCATCATTCCATCCATCTATCTTTCTGTTGTTCTATCCATCATTCTATCCATCTATCATTCCATCCATTCCTCTAGTGTTCTGTCATTCCATCCATCTATCATTATATTGTTCTATCCATTATTCATTCTATTGTTCTATTCCTCTATCGTTCTATCCATCCATCTGTCTATTGTTCTATCCATCTATCATTCCATCCATCTATCGTTCTATTGTTCTATCCATCCATCCATCTATCATTCTATTGTTCTATCCATCATTCTATCCATCTATCATTCCATCCATTCCTCTAGTGTTCTGTCATTCCATCCATCTATCGTTCTATTGTTCTATCCATCATTCTATCCATCTATCATTCCATCCATTCCTCTAGTGTTCTGTCATTCCATCCATCTATCATTCTATTGTTCTATCCATTATTCATTCTATTGTTCTATTCCTCTATCGTTCTATCCATCCATCTGTCTATTGTTCTATCCATCTATCATTCCATCCATCTATCATTCTATTGTTCCATCCATCCATCTATCATTCTATTGTTCTATCCATCTTTCATTCTATTGTTCTATCATCTATCATTCCATCCATCTATCGTTCAATTGTTCTATCCATCTTTCATTCTATTGTTCTATCCATCTATCATTCCATCCATCTATCGTTCTATTGTTCTATCCATCCATCCATCTATCATTCTATTGTTCTATCCATCTTTCATTCTATTGTTCTATCATCTATCATTCCATCCATCTATCGTTCAATTGTTCTATCCATCTTTCATTCTATTGTTCTATCCATCTATCATCCATCCATCTATCATTCTATTGTTCTATCCATCTTTCATTCTATTGTTCTATTCATCTATCGTTCTATCCATCCATCTGTCTATTGTTCTATCCATCTATCATCTATCATTCCATCCATCTATCATTCTATTGTTCTATCCATCTTTCATTCTATTGTTCTATCCATCTATCATCTATAATTCCATCCATCTATCGTTCAATTGTTCTATCCATCTTTCATTCTATCGTTCTATCCATCCATCTGTCTATTGTTCTATCCATCTATCATCTATCATTCCATCCATCTATCATTCTATTGTTCTATCCATCTTTCATTCTATTGTTCTATCCATCTATCATCTATCATTCCATCCATCTATCATTCTATTGTTCTATCCATCTTTCATTCTATTGTTCTATCCATCTATCGTACTATCCATCTATTGTTCTATCCATCCATCTATCATTCTATTTATCTGTTGTTCTATCCATCCATCCATCCATCCATCCATCTATCGTTCTATCCATCTATCATCTATCGTTCTATCCATCTATCATCTATCATTCCATCCATCCCACTATCGTTCTATCCATCAATCTACCAATCTGTCTAATGTTGAGCCGTTTGATTGACAGTTCTGTTTGCTCATATTGAAGAACTGAAATGTAAAAGGTGTCTTGTTTCTAAAACGGACCGATAGCTGTATCCCTGGATGCTGATTGGTCAGCCTAGTGTTCAGATTCCAGGGTTTCCCACACATTGATTAATTTGTGGCAGACCACCACAATATCAAAACTGACCGCCACAAATAGATTTAGCAAAAGGCTTTGACTCCACTGAATAAACGTGAGCACTGCGTGTTTGAAAAACTAAAACCACTGCGAGTGTTTTTAGATCACTGTATTTGAGAAGGAAACCGACAGTATTCAGAACATTTTTGATGTCATTTTGCATGTAATGCTTGATAAGACAGCGTTTGTGAGCCGTTACTGGAGAACCTCTCTCTCTCTCTCTCTCTCTCTCTCTCTCTGCTGCTCTCTCTCTCTCTCTCTCTCTCTC
Organism: Carassius gibelio; assembly: GCF_023724105.1. NCBI lineage: Eukaryota > Metazoa > Chordata > Actinopteri > Cypriniformes > Cyprinidae > Carassius > Carassius gibelio. The sequence continues at coordinate 594,819 of NC_068394.1, forward strand.
TCTCTCTCTCTCTCTCTCTGCTGCTCTCTCTCTCTCTCTCTCTCTCTCTCTCTCTCTGCTGCTCTCTCTCTCTCTCTCTGCTGCTCTCTCTCTCTCTCTCTCTCTCTCTCTCTGCTGCTCTCTCTCTCTCTCTCTCTCTCTCTCTCTCCCTCTCTCTCTCTCTCTCTCTCTCTCTCTCTCTCTCTCTCTGCTGCTCCTGAAGCTCCTCCTGCTGGCAGAACAGGAATCTGCATGTGTTTGGGACGAGGAGTGCTGCCACTAACAGAGTGCAGGATTCACTCCAACTGTAATGTTTTTAACTCTGTTTTCAAGCAGCCAGTTATTCTTCAGGGTGGCAGTGGTTCATTGTCAACAGGAAGTGCAGATTCTTTCCTTCCTCTCTCTGTTGTTCCGGAGAGGGATCTGATACCCAGGGCATGATCTACAGTGATGAAAGAGAATATTAGGCTGGATTTGTTGGGTCAGATGAGTATAAACGCTCTGATAACCTTCTGTGCAGACGGAGCATCGAGATCATCTCATTCCCTCAGTTTCATGCTCTCACTTAAAGATCATCTGGATTTAGGGAAATATAATCCCGACCGCGCTGAGATTAATCAGAAAACATATTCATCTGCTCAGCCCATCATCCGTTGTCATGTTCTGTGCCTGCGGTCATTAATCACGGCGCGCTGGTCTGTCCATTACTCTGGCAGACTTTATTACGTACGTCACAGCGCTTTGTGTCCTTCTCCAACTCCCTGGACTGAATTAAGCAGCGTTCGACTCTGAAACAGTTAATTATTCTGCTCAAACTTTTCATTTTGTCTCCGCAGCACTTTTTCTCTCTGCTCTTTTGTTTCGGTGGTGGAGGATGACAAATGTTTGTGAAGCCTGGTATTTCCCGCCCGGCTGCACCAGGCTTTTCCTTTTCCTGCCGTTCTCCCCGGAGCCGTATCTCCAGGAAGCAGGGAAGAATGAGTACAGGAGAAGTATGTAAATAATGCCCAGAAATGACCCAATAACACGAGGCACTCACTCATCTACCGTTACTTTAGTTTGATGTATTTCATGTCAGATATTGGAGAAGCATCATACTATTAAATATTCCATTGCTCAGAAGATGCTGTTCTCTGAGCTTTGAGCACAAGTCTGTGTTCCTCTGAGATCTGGTGATCGTGTGTCGAGAAGCGATTGAGATTTAAAGCTCGTGTGGTGAGTTCTGGCAGCAGTGCTGTGTGTGTGTGTGTGTGTGTGTGTGTGTGTGTGTGTGTGTGGGGAGAGGAAACACAGTGATGTTTCTGTAAACCAGCGCTCGGCTCGTTCTCAGCTGGAGGACAGGAAGTGGAGTCTCTTATCTCTGGATGGTGAAGCGTCCAGCAGTCGGTCAGTGTGTCGTGGGAAACCTCTCCAGATGAGAAGCTGTTGGAAGCTCCTGTAGATTCAGATTCATTCAGTCAGGTTTATGCTTCATGTGTTTCAGAACTGGCCAATCAGCATCCAGGATCACAACCCTGTCTTTTAGAATCAAGATATCTTCTAAATTCTGATTCATTTCATGAATTTGACTTGAGTTGAGGTAGCTTACAGCATTGCGATTCAAATTTGAATGCAATTAAAAATGAATTGAAAGTAGAAAATGTTTGTAAAAATTTGAAATTTCAAAATGTTGGTGTAAGTTTTGGAGTTATTTTGATTAAGTAAAAATGACTATAAATCCTGCTAATAGAACACAATACAAACATGAATTTATAACGTTCTGCTAAATATCCTCTTGTGTTCCACATAATAAGATGACATCACGCAGGTTTGTGTGGCCTGCTCTGCTGTCAATCAGTGGAAGTGGGCGGAGTTAGTGAGGTCACGAGGTCGTTGAATCACAGCGGTGTCTGTTCTCTGAAAGAAAGAGGCTCTTTGTGTGCCACACTTGTATTTATTTAGCCATTTTTACAGATCGTATCTGTGCATCATCTGTAATAATCTTCCACATACAGCCATCCAGGATCAAACCGATCCGCCTGGAAACCCAACAAAGCCTCATTGTCCTCCGACGCAGAAGAAATGCATCGCGTCTCCTGATTACTGTGCAATCATTTGACTGTGGACGGAGCATCGATCAGTTCCGGCTTTCTCTCGTCCAGACAGAGAGCCTTTCATCACACAGCTACTCTCCAGATTAGCATTGAATTAGCATTTCAGTCACATGAGTCTGGAGACGAGGAGCTGGAGCCAGAGCCGTGTTCTCTTCTACTGTAAGAGCTCTCTGGTTTAGACTCGAGGACAGAACTCATTAGTGATGTTGACTTCTGCTGCGGAGACCAGCGTCAGACACCAAACCTCTGGTGTGTTGAGCTCCGTATCAAACCGTGTTCAGAGGTTTCCTCTCAAGTCCCTGAGGAGATTCGTGATACTGAGACCGCTAGCGTTATCTTGACTCATTTAACGACACTCTTAAGATCTTATCGGATCTTATCTAATCTTGTCAGATTGTTAGCTTCTCCGTTTCCTTTTGTCTTTTTTAGTTTTATTTCAGGACATCACTAAATGGAAAATTGAGAAAATTTGCCTCGACGGCTTAACTTAATTTAGTGTTCCTTTAGAATCGCGTTTGATGTAGTGTTTTTTTTTTTTAATGCAGCTGATTTATTTTCGACACTGAGAACAGTGAATGTGAAACCGGGCGACTCTAAACTTGACCGGTTTATAATTCACACACTCCAGCCATTAAGTATATTTCAGAGAAAACCGCTTCCTTTCCATAAATCCCTATTATAATCCTCCAAATCAGCTAAACATCGCCTGCAGCTTAAACTCCTGATTGAAGACTGAGACGATGAACACAAATCTATTAAATATTGCCGGGAAAAACAGATGGCCACTCATATGACATCACTTCCTCCATCAGAGGATAAACGGGTCACGGGACGTCGATTAGAGCTGAGTGATTGTCCTTCAAATATTAAATAATGTTTTAAGATTTTAATATGCAGCACTTTTTTTGAAACATTTATTGTGTTCACAGAAGTAGCATTTTTTTTTTGGGGTTAAAGTTTACAATAAAAAAAAAATATATGAAAGAATATAATTTTAAAATATTAAATAAAACTTGTAAATGTTAGTTAAAATAAGAAACAAATAAAAAAAATATTATTAATTAAATAAATATTGTTAAATCTAAACATGAATTTAATTTTAAAATATTACATTTTATCATGTTATTTTAAAATTAATATAACATCGCTTTTTGTTTAGAATTTTTTTATTTTATTTTATGTTTCTCTTTTTGCACATCATATTATTCTGATTTCTGAAGATCATGTGACACTGAAGACTGGAGGAATGATGCTGAAAATACAGAAATAAATTACACTTTAACACAGATTCACACAGAAAACATGTTTTACATTAGAATAATATTTCAGTATTTTTACTGCAAATCTTTTTAAAATCCACTTTAGAATGATTCCGCAGTGTATATAGTATTTAATGCAATTACATCAGATGTAACTCTACTTAAATTACAGAAAAAAATAAGAGTAATCCCCTAATTCAATTACAGTAATAACTTAGTAATGCATTGCATGTTCACAAGTCAAAATGAGTTCATTTCCATGTATACATTTATCAAGTTTTTTTTTTTTTTGTGGTTCAGTCGTGCGCTTGATCAAGTTCATTATATTAAACGATAACATGCTGCTTTTTAAACCTTCTCAAGAATTACTACATCCACTACAGCAGCAGCCTCAAAGAAAGCCCTAGATGTTTGTCTTGCATAATTAAATGAAATTAAAAGGAGTTAAAATGTTTGCTCTAAATAATAAAAAAACAATCGACTCTTGAAGCCATGTGAAGGTTCGCTTCAGAGCACTAGAAAGCTCATTAGTGTTGTTGTTGTTGTTTACCTTCTTGATTCGGAGATCAAACGGGAAACGCTCTGGTTTCTGGAGCGTCGTTTATTCCTCTCGAGTCCTCGCTGCTGGCAGCTTTGGAGGAACTGGGTTTAATTCGGGGAGTCCGGCTCCCCCCGGCCCTGGCTTTGGTTCGGTCCGGCGGCCCGGTGACTCCATTGGCTCTGCTCTGATGGAAGGACTCACTGTCTCGGGTCGGAGGGGGACTGAGGTCTTTCTTCAGAAGGAAGGTCAGGAACAGCGGCGTCTCTTTCTCTCGGTGACCCGTCGCCCCCCCGGTCGCCCCCAGCTAATCGAAGGAGAACAGGCCAGGAATTAATCATTTCTGGAGCGTCCTGATATCGAGCTGCTGCCGCGAAGTGAATCAGTCCAGACAAAAATAAACATCCATCATGCGTCTCTCTGGCAGAGCCACCGGGCGACCAGAAGCACAGACGTGTTGGGGAACATGTTGATTAGTTTGGGCCAAAAAGAGCTGAGCGCTCCAGACGTGTGTGTGTGTGTGTGTGTGTGTGTGCGCGCTAGACGCTTGTTCAGTTTGCTGCCTACTCGCCTTTTATCCAAACTTTTTTACTGTGAATACGAAAGTAGTAGTGTTAAATATTTTTAAATAAGTAAAAAAATTAATATTTTTAAAATGGTAAAAATTATTTGAAATTTTAAAAAGTTTAAATTAACATTAATTTTTATTTTATTTAATTTGTCCTTTTATAGATTTTTTTAAAACATTTATTTATTGTTCAATCACAAATATGTAAATATTAAGTATTTAAAAGTACTTATTATAAAGATAAAAAATTTAATTGTTAAAAATATTAATATATGATTGTCTTTAATTGAAACTTTTTTACTGTGAATCAAAGTTCTTAAATCATATATTTATAAATAATAAAAATATTATTCTAATTATTTTAAAGTACTTAATATTATATTATAAATATAAAACGTTTAAATATTAAGTTATAATTTTAAAATAATTTTATCAACCTTTTGAAATATTTTTCTGTGAATACAGAAGTCTCATTATTTGTTGTTAAAATGTTAAAATATTTAAAGTACTATTCGAAAATAAAACTAAATTACTAAATATTAACATAAAAATAATTTGTAAAATAGTTTTTTTTTCTACAGAAATACCATCATTTGTTGTTAAACTCCACATACTTTAAAAAAAATATAGCATGAATATAATTTTTTTTAATATTCAATTTTATATTACTAGAAATATACAACATTTGTAAATATTAATATTTAATGTTATTTTAAAATCCATTGTCGCCCTTCATTTTATTACAAACTTTTTAGCATTTGTAGCATTTATTTCTTGTTTAAAAAAACGTAAAATGTTTACAGCAAATAAGTTTTATTATACAATAAAAAATATACAAAATATTTTATGCTATTAAAAATATAAAAAATAACATCCAATATTAAAAATAATTTTTAAATATTAACTATATAGTATTATTTAAATAATTTAGTAACCCCCAAAACAGTATTGTTTTTTTTTATTACATAATTAAGATTAATTTTTAGGATTTGTCAGAAATACTAAATTACAGAATCATAAAGTGCAACTCAAATCAGAGCCAGATTGGATGAATTGTTTATGATTCTCATTTATATTCCTTCTGCAGTTTTGGATCAAGGATGATGGTTATTCAGCTCTTCATCATAAAACAGCGTTCAGTCAGAAGACTGTGTTCATCTGCAGAACTCATGACTTCTGATTTATAAAGTGAAATCATGCAGTAACGTGATTCACTGAGTGTGTGTGTGTGTGTGTGTGTGTGTGGATAGCTGATGCACTGGTGAAGTGCTGTGTGTTTCTGGGTCGATGCTAATGTTGTCCAGCGGTGGTCTCCAGGTAGTTAGCAGTAATTGCTAATGGATAATCTTCAGCACTTGTAAATTAGATTTTAAAGAATCACACGGGAAGAATTGATTCTTTCATTTGTGTGTATAGAGTGAACATAATGAACTAGAGCTTTGCATTAACACGCATGGGGTTAGGTGATCTATAAAATCAGGGATACACACACACACACACACACACACACACACACCGACACACACACACACACAATCTTTATATCTGATGCTGTTGAATAGAACTGAATAAAAATAAAAATGTATATTTAATTAAAATATTTTCTGTCCAATTTTATGGTGTTCTTTTTTATATAGTGTTAAATTTAAAGTCTTACAAAATTACTTTATAATAATTATTTCCTTTTTTATTAAATAATATAAATCATTTTTGGTTTTCACCCCAGAAATTTCATTTTGGTGCATACCTACCTGAAATATTTAAATTGAAATATTTTAATTTAACACACCAAAAAAAAAGAAAAAAATATATATATAATTTTTTTTTTTCATAATAATTTGTTAAATGTTTAACAGTTGCATTGATAATTTTTTTATTTTTAGTAAGTGTTTTATTTGGATTATATATATATATATATATATATATATATATATTTTTTATTTAATATATTTTGATTTGACTTTTTTTGGTTGTTAATTTTAAAATGTAAATTTTACAAAATTTTTTGTATGTTTCATTTTCCTATCTTTTATTTAAAATGATCATTTTCCTTTTGATAATTTTATAATTGAATTACAATAAGCTTTTTTCTTCAGTATAAGCTTGTTATCTGAGCATGCGAGCGTTTGCAGAGTTTGTAGCTATAGTTTGAGGCTGTTTTGTTATTCATGCTATCTTGTGCACTAAAGATTAATTTCACCTGTTATTAATGTGAGCTGGAGGTGTCTGTGATGAGAAGGTCAAGCCGGTTTAGCTCCTGACTGTGGTCACACACTCAGATCTGCTGGGCTTTTCTCCCAAATTATTTCTGGATGATGAAAATCTGCTGCTTTGATCTCTGATCGCGTGGCTGTCGTTTAGCGATCGGACGCTCTCCTCTGACTTCATCATCTTTGATCGTTCCCGCTGAGGATCAAGATGTGCTCGAGGAGTTTGGGCATTAATGTCCGCAGTGCTCACATTTACATATTAATGCAAAAAATCAAACAAAATAAACTAGTGAACATCACCTTAACCTTATTTACTAGCCATGGTTATTATAGTTAACTAAAGCCATAACACATATTTTCATTATTTTAAATAAAATAAATGTTAAATGAATTAAATTATAAAATTTTTTAACTGAAATAAAGCATTGTGTTTTTGTATTTATTATAGTAAAAAAAAAAAAAAAAAAAGTATTTTCGCCTATAATTTTAGATACAATTTTTCATCAGTTTTGATGATTTTTGTCTTTTTTTGTAATATTATAATTCTTTTTTTTATATTTTTGGTTTTCACTGTAAAGGTTTAGTAATTTTTTTTCTATACTGTATAGTTTTTTATTTCAGTTTTCAGGTTTTTCAGTTTTATTCTTTATATAATAGGTTTAGATTTAATGTCTAAGAACTTTTACCGAAAATGTTTTTTTTTATCATTATTTTATTATATAAATTCTCAAAGTATTGAAGTATTGACAATTTGAATTAACCTGAATCTTGCCATAAAAAGGTAAAAATATTAAAACATTTTTTTGTGCCAAATTTAATCTTTTTAATGAGCCTTTAATTGAATGTATGATTGGCTGCACTTGCAAAATATTGTTGACTTTATGACCCTCAGAAATATCAAGATTAAGTTTAACTGAGAAACCGAAAGCTTGTTTGTTCTAGAAGAGATGTAGGATTCGTGTAATTAATGCTTTTGTTGAATGAATGACTGAACGGACACAGCTTTGACTTCAGTCTGGTCTTTGGTCCAGTGTTTTATCTTCAGTGCCACATTAAAAATACAACATTGACGTGATGCTGTAATCCGTTTGTGAGGAAGAGTCCTGCATCGGCTGCAATGTTAAAAAATGCAGCACATGTCGGGACTTAAAAGACATGAGAGACCTGCTGAAATATTGAAAACATAAATTTTGTACTGGTGTTGCTTCTGTTTTTCCTTTGGAGAGAAGAAAGAGTCTGGAGACGAGTGAATCGATCGCTGGACGAGAAAACCGACTTTCATGTGAACTCAGACGTCTGAGGGAATGAAGCGTTTGCTCGGGCATCAATTAAAGCAACAGCGCAGCTTTTTCTTGTTTGTTTGGGAAGGTGAGCGGCGATGATCAGACGTGTGTGTGTGTGTGTGTGTGTGTGTGTAGCCTCAGATCTGGCTGGAGTATTGATGTGCCATCAGGCCCTGTGGAAACAGTTTTCGTGTCAGAGTTAATAAGACGCCGCCGCAGACGTCTGGACTCTGTCGAGATACGCAGAGCCTCCAGCGCACCGCGGCATTCTGGGACTGTTTGCACAGATGAGCTAATCGAATGCCTTTTGGACAGCAAAAGGGAGTTTCGTAAATCCCAAAGCTTAGTATAAACTAAAATACTGTGAGAAAAAGGTTCACGTCATATTTCATGCTTGCATCAAAAAAAGACATCATATTTTCCTGATAATTTAACACATTTTACCCCAAAGGTGTCCTCCTTACTTTTAATAATGCCTTATGAAAAAAAAAAAAAAAAAAAAAAAGGAATATATAATTTAATTTATATTACAATATACATGCGACTAAATTGCTATTGAATTTAAATTTTCTGTGGTTCAGTGGTAGAGCATTGCGTTAGCAGCGTAAAAGGTTGTGGGTTCGATTCCCAGGGAACAAAAATAGGTAAAAAAATAAAATAAAATGTATAGCCTGAATAAAAGCATCTGCTAAATGCGTAAATGTATTTATTGACATTTATTTAATTTATTTTTGAATGCCTATATAGTTTTACATTTTTAGTTTTAGACTTTAAATAATTATTAAATAATAAAAAAAATAATTAAAGTATTTAATTTATTTTTATTTTTGTGCTTAAAGTTAAACTAAACATAAATGAACATTTATTTAAATTAATTTTTTATGGTTTCGGTTAACAGTAATGACTCTTGGATGGGTTTCATTAATTTTTTTTATTTTATATATTATGCTTTTCATTCTTCTGGGCACCAGCTGTTTGAATAAAAAGAGATGTATATGTTTATGTGTTAGTTTTCATCTGGCAGCGTGTGTTGGTTCCCATGACTCTACAGTTGTCATGATGTAGGGTGTGATCTAATCTGAACTCCGAACCCTCGTCATCCTGACAGCGACACGCTCCCAGATCAAGGGAATCCCAGCACCAAACCAACCCAAACCACGAGCTGTTTGTTCACAAAATGTAGTTGATCATGTAAAATCTGGCGTCTCGTTTTCACATCAGGGAGCAGAAGATGTTGCATGCTGTCACAATAAAAGAGCAGACGTGAGAGACGCAGTCATTACACTCAAACCCCGACTGCGACGGCCCCAAATAAACTCCCACATTTCAGTCGCGCTTCTTCTGAGCCAGATCCTCCGCTCCTGGCTGTGTGCATCACAAAGATGGTGGAAAAACAGATTGATGCTAAGAAATGTCATGCAAACATCAGAACGCTGAGAGAGAAGGGATGTGATGGATGTTGATACTGGCGGCTGGGACGGGACGGTTGTGCTTTTGTAAAGTAAAGAGCGCTTGTGTTTGTGGCAGCAGATGAGAACGAGTGCGAGCGCTGCGGGTCGACTCGAGGAGAACGAGTGCTGGCTAACACTGATGTTGTTCTCCAGCGGTGTGCAGTGACTGATGAGTGCTGTTGATCAAGCAGGAGATCCATTGATTGACATGTTGAGCAGAATTAATCATTCTTCACACCGACTGAATGAACGAGTCTGTGTGTGAGAGGACCTTCTGCTATCTATCGGTTTATCTATACATCTATTCGGTCCATCATCTATCATCCTGTCCTTTTCATCCATCCATCCATTATTCTGTCCTTTCATCCATCCATCCATCCATCATTCATTCTGTCCTTTCATCCATCCATCCATCCATCATTCATTCTGTCCTTTCATCATCCATCCATCCATCCATCCATCCATCATTCATTCTGTCCTTTCATCCATCCATCCATCCATCCATCCATCATTCATTCTGTCCTTTCATCATTCATCCATCCATCCATCTGTCCTTTTATCATTCATTCATCCATCCATCCATCCTTCTGTCCTTTCATCATCCATCCATCATTCACTTTGTCCATCCATCCATCCTTCTGTCCTTTTATCATTCATCAATCCATCCATCCATCCATCCATCCATCATTCATTTTGTCCATCCATCATCCTTCTGTCCTTTTATCATTCATCCATCCATCCTTCTGTCCTTTTATCATCCATCCATCCATCATTCTGTCCTTTCATCCATCCATCCATCCATCCATCATTCATTCTGTCCTTTCATCCATCCATCCATCATTCACTTTGTCCATCCATCCATCCTTCTGTCCTTTTATCATTCATCAATCCCTCCATCCATCCATCCATCATTCATTTTGTCCATCCATCCATCCTTCTGTCCTTTCATCATCCATCCATCCATCCATCATTCATTCTGTCCTTTCCTCCATCCATCCATCCATCATTCTGTCCTTTCATCCATCTGTCCATCCATCCATCATTCATTTTGTCCATCCATCATCCTTCTGTCCTTTTATCATTCATCCATCCATCCATCCACCCACCCATCCATCCATCATCCATTCTGTCCTTTCATCATCCATCCATCCATCATTCTGTCCTTTTATCATTCATCCATCCATCATTCTGTCCTTTCATCCATCTGTTCATTCATCTATTCTGTCCTTTCATCATCCATCCATCCATCATTCTGTCCTTTTATCATTCATCCATCCATCATTCTGTCCTTTCATCCATCTGTTCATTCATCCATTCTGTCCTTTCATCATCCCTCCAACCCAAATCTTTCAAGACTGTCAAGTTAACATTCCTAAACTTTCTTCTCACATAGCTTTTTTCATTTCAGTTAATTCAAACTCAGCTCTGTTACATTAAAATTCATATTGTAATTCTGCGTCCTGTATCCCACCTCAGTTCAAAAAATTTAGGAATTAGATTTAAAAAGTGTTCTCAATTCCGTTATCAATTAAGCACAATCCTACCATACAATATGCATCATTTACCAACAACAAAATAATTAGTAGTATTCTTCACACTATTTTCTCTGTCCACTAAAAAAATGCATTAACTCAAGAAGTATGATGATTTCCCTCTCTTGCACCATGTTGGCTCTTGGTATTTGGCATGTCCTGCTGATATGGTGTATGTTGGAGTGTGAGTGATTCTGATGTGTGCCCTCCTCTCTGCAGAAGACTGTCTCCTGGAGAAGTCCTACACAGACTGCGGCTACAGTCAAGGCAAAGACGATGACTTCGACTGGGAGCAGATCAACACCAGGCAGAAACCCTCCTCAGAGTCCTGGCTGCCGTCAGGTTCGTGAGTCTACACCAGTCTTTACTGCTTCATAGGATCAGGTGCTCAAGAGCTGGATGTCATGATGAATGACCGGACTCATGCTGATGTGTTTGAATGGAGTTTGAGGCTTCAGGGGATTCATTATTTCAGCATGTGATCAGGGTCGCTTTGATAAACACTGTCGTGTCATTGGCTGGACAGACTCCTGCTATAGCGCTTTAACAGGTTTTAATGAGAAGGTTTAAACTCAACTGATGTGTTCTGCTGAGACGGACAATCGAGTGAGAGAGTCTTGACAGTACAGACTTGGTAAAAATACTGATTTTTGAACATTTATTGTAGTATAATTTATTTACTTTTGAGCAGTTTTTGTTAATATTTTGAATTAGATTAGATTTTAATATTTTCTGTTTTCACTTGAATTTTAGTAATTTAGTATTCATTGATTTAGTAATTAGTTATTTGTTATTTTTAATAGTCTAAGTATTTATAAACTTTTTAGTTGTATTAATTTTAGTAGTCCAAATAAAATAGGATTTTATTTTACTTAACATTTTATTTTAGGTAAATAAAATATTTGTACTTATACATTTTTTTAGTTGTATTTTAGTACTTAAAATAAATGTTAAGTAAAATAAAATACTGGTTTAATATTTACTTAGAAGTAATTACAATCTTTTATTTTTTAGTTGTATTTATTTTAGTGCATAAAATTAAAAAGATTTAATAGTGTTTTATTTTACTTAACATCATTTATCTTAAGTAATTAAAATATTTTTATTTATTTTTTAGTTGTATTTATTTTAGTACTTAAAATTAAAAAGTATTAAATAGTGTTTTATTTTACTTAACATCATTTAAGTAATTAAAATCTTTTTTTAGGACTTTAGTACTTTATTTATTTTAGTACTTCAATTTAAATAGTATTTTTTAAACTTAAAATTTAATTTAAGTAATTAATCTTTATTATTTAATGGTTTTAATTTTAGTTAACGGTAATAACTCTGAAAGGAGGCTTATATGTAGAAATCTTTTCCCTTATATTGTGACATTGTTTATTGTTGAGTCTCTTGTTCTATATTATTTATTTATTTGTATTTATTTATTGGTTTATTTAATAGGGACCATGAATATTCATGAACATTGTATAAATATACACCATGTAAATATGCCAGAATTAGTAACAATAGCTACTTTTCATCTCTAGTCCCTAGTTTCCATTTCAGAGCAGCGCATTGAGCCCAATTATTCTATCTAAGGTTGTTTATGACCCTGTGTTTCAAAACAAATGTCACCATTAGTATAAAGAGAGAATCCATATTTAGAAGCTGTTTTCTGTTGTTCAGATTGTTTAGCATGTATGTTGTCTCATGGTAGTCTCTCAACAGATTTATATTCACTAAAGTCAGGCCCTTTATCATCCAAAGGGGTCTGTAGATTCAAACGATTTCAAGAACTCTGGTTATGATCGTTTTTAAGCAGCACTCATGAAGCTGTTTGTCAGACTCTAATAAACTGTTCCATTAAGCACAGCAGCTTTAGCATTCGCTCTCTTAAATCTGACGCCGAAACATGCAGATCCTCCATCTCTCTAAGGCAAGAACAGGATTAATTGCAAGGACGTGGTTAATTTATCCTCACCGCGCCGGAGTATAAGAATGGAAACAGTGTTGCATTACTGTAAAAAAACAAACCAAACTAGAGATGCACGATATATCGGCCACCATATCGGTATCGGCCAATAAAGGTTAACTTTGTCAGTTAAAGGGTTAATGGTGAGACTTTTTTTTTTTTAAATCAGGCTCTTTAAAAATTAAATACAAATTTGGATTTAGATTTATCGACCAACATATCGATTAACGGCTTTCATATATAAAGAATTATCGGTTATCGGTATTGGCCAAAATGTTCATATCGGTGCATCCCTAAAAAAAAAACCTGTGTCATGTTTTTCAGCAGTGTTAGAAAAGTGAAATGAATGCGCGAAATGTAGATTCAGTTGCTGCTCAAACCATTTTGGACTGCATGAGTATAAAGTTCAACACTCTTCACCAATAAAAAGAAACACCGATATCATGTTTAAAATCAGTTTTACTCATTCATATGGTTGAATTGGATTTTCAAAGGTCATCTAAGACAAAATGGGATTAAATACATAAGGGATATCGGTGTTATTTAACATTTAATTAATGCAAATTTGCATCTCACCGTTTTTATTCGTTTTGAGGAATACTGGATCTGTTACGATTATTAAGACTTAAAGGAGAACTTAACCCAAGCACCTTGCATTTTGAAGTTTTCTCTGTGAAAATGTTTTGCAGTGAGCAACATTTTGCACGCAAATGTGATGTTTGATTCATCGAGCTGCATTCGTTTCACGCTGTGATCTCTGAAACGGCAGATCTGGGTGATTCCTGTGGCCCCGCTGACCACGACGGCCTTCACAGAAGTGGTTCTGGGTGGTAATCGATACGTAAAGCTCATATGAGCGTGACAGACGGCTTGCAGTATTTCACCGCTCTTATCGGTTTAATTCTATTTCATGTCCAGTGAGGTCAAGGGCGCAGGGATATATCTGGCTGGTGTCAGACTGAGCGCTCTGCTTCACACACTTTCA
>NC_068394.1:611173-646173 GCF_023724105.1 Carassius gibelio
CACACACACACACACACACGGCCAGTGATTGGATGTTGCTGTTCTGTGCTCCTCCTCACATCAGTGTTTTATCTGTGGTTCATGATCTTGTTTCCTCTGGTGTTTGTGAGTACTGTAAGAACGTTCTCCTGAGCGTGGTTCATGATCTCCGTCTGTTCCTCCAGATTATCCCAGATTGCCCGGCTCGCTTGTGTGTGTGTGTGTGTGTGTGCCGCTGTGATGGTGTCGTCGGGGTTAATTGGCTCCAGCGGGGCATCAGAATGACTGCATTACATCACAGCGGGTCAGAGTTCAGCTCAGCTGTGATTGGCTGCTGTCTTGTGGCTCTCATTTGAATAAAGTTCAGAATTTCTCTACTTTTTCCCCTGCGCCGCTCGTGAAAAATAAACTCTGTGAATTGTGTGGTTGAAAATGTGTATTTATTATAGTTGCAGTTTTAATAAATTCAGTAAATATGTGATATTTTGAAGAACCATTGAAGGTCTTAAAAAACAAACAAAAAAAGGAATAGTCACAGAAAAGCAGGTTTATTTCCGCCAGTGTCGCTGACTCTTCCTCTCCACGCAGTCCAAACGACGTCTTGGAGATTTCAGAGAGACTTCCACACTGTTTCCAGATGTCTGTCTCCATGGCGATCAGGCCGGGAACAGGACACGCCCCTCATGTTTTTGTCCAGATGTTCCGCTCGTTTCTCGAGGAGCGTCTCACTCGCTGACAGATGAATATGAGGATCGACTCTATCACAGTTCATCAGCGGCGGTGGAGTTTGACCTGGACACAACACACATCTGATGGAGTTAATTCAGTTAGATCAGGGCTCGACAACATGTTTTACACCACGACCCGGGAACATTTCCAAAACATTCTCTCTGACTGGAGGGGGGGGGGGGGGTATATATGTTATAAAAATTATAAAAATTATTATTGTTGTTGTTGTTGTTGTTATTAAGATAAGTTGTTCTTCTACACTGGCTAAATATTTAAATTAATAAATACATTTATTATTTATTATTATTTATTTAAACCGTTTTTCTACACTGGTTTAATTAATAAATAAATATTAAAAATAATTTTTAATTTATATATGTATATTTATGTATATGTATGTGTGTGTGCATATATATATATATATATATATATAGAGCAACAACAATAATAATAATAATATAGTAATAGAAGTAAATTGAATAAAATGTTATATAAAATAATAATTAAATAATTGACATTATGAACATCTTTTCCCAAACCTAGTTTATGGTTTATATATTTACGTTTTATACCATAAATGAAAATGGCCATTTATTTTATATATATATATATATATATTTTTTACATTTATTTAAAATTATTTAAAATAATAGTAGTAATTTTATTGTGTAGTAGTATTAGTATTAAGATGAGGTGTTTTTGCACAATGGTTCATAAAATAATAATAATAAATAGTAATATTATATTAGTTAACTGTGAACTATTTCTTTGAAGAATTAGACACTGACCTGAACACAAAGGATCAAATCAATCCCATAATACTCCCAGTGTTTGTGAGCCAGTAGTGTTGGGTTATATGAGGACGGATGGGAATCACGCTCGATCTCTGCAGGACGTGGATTGAATGAGACGCTGTAACCCGCTGGTGGCACGTGACCACGGTTAAACTCGTCTGATTTCTGGGTCGTATCCGAGCGGAGCCCAGCGGCAGACTGTTCAATTCCAGCGCTCGCTCGCTCGGGAGAATTACGGCCGGCGGTAAAGCTCTCGACACGCGTGTAATGAGACTCCCGCTCACCCTGTTCACGCCGTATTAATTAAATATCCATTTATGGCTCTGTATCAATTTATGGCTCATATCTGCTCGCGCCGATGCCTACAAACAGGCCTCTGACACACATTATGTCTTTATGGCGCTCGGCTTGAGATGCTGTTTGCTGGGATTGATTAGAACAGAGTGAAGCTGAAGGAGTGCAGCAGTGCATGCTGGGATGCCTCGCCGTCCTGTTAGAGAGGTGATTTGTTGCAGGGTCACGTCTCTCTAAATCGTCTAGTGTTCCCGCTCCGGCTTATAAAACACAACCCACCGCAGAATCATCTCTCCAGCTTCTGCTGAACAAGAACTGAGCCACAAACCACAAAATAATTACAAAATACTTAATATTTCTAAAACATTTAATTATGTATTTAAATGTTCAACACTTTTCCATGATCCAATCATTTTCTGCATTGCTTCTCCTTTAATATCCAGTGTTTGTGCAGATGGAGGCCAGATGTGTGTGTGTGTTTGCTCTTCTGCTCGTCCAGAGGTCAGAGGTCAGTTTGTGACTGTCTCTGTCGGACAGAGTGTGTGTCGTCTGTTCCTGAAAGAGTCTCTTCTGTTCACCAGTGCTGCATTTATTTGATCAAAAATACAGTAAAAATACTGAAATATTATTCTGATGTAAATCATCTGTTTTCTGTGTGAATCTGTGTTAAAGTGTAATGTATTTCTGTGATGCTCTGCTGTATTTTCAGCATCATTGCTCCAGTCTTCAGTGTCACATGATCTTCAGAAATCAGAATAATATGATGATTTACCGCTCAAGGATTTGAAATAGACAGCTTTTGTCACATTAGAACGGCACTTTTGATCACTTTACTGTGTCCTTGATGAATAAAAGTATTATTATTTTTCCATGGTTTCCTCAAGGTAATAATTGTAGAGTTGGAGTTATGATGCTGAAAATTCAGCTTTGTATCACAGGAATAAATTACAGTTTACAATATATTCAAATAGAAAACATTTTTTTTAAAATGTAATATTATTTCATATTTTTACTGTATTTTTGATCAAATAAAATGAATTTGATAAAATTAAATTCAGCTATGCGGTGACCGGAAAACAAATAACATCACACAATAAATTCAAATAGAAAACTTTATTTAAATTCAAATAATTCTCACTGTATTTTGGATCCGGTAATGTGTATCGATGTGTATTTGATTACAATAAGATATTAGATTTTATAACATATTCAAATGCATCAGTCACGTTATCTTCTGTCTATCTATACACAATAGTGAAATAATTGGTATAATTGATAATATAATTATCATTTAGTGCAATCATATTAGTAATAGAATTGAAGTTAGGATTAAACATGATCAGATATGACTGTAGGTGTAGTGTGTTATTGTGACGGAGACCAGGCTTCTCTGCTGTGGTCTGAATGCTCTCTGTTTTTACCGTAGTACAGACAGAAGATCAGCACAGCTGTCTGTGAGCCGTGGAGCGCTGCCAGATCCACAGCGGCTCATAAAGAGCGCTCAGAGTCCCGCTGGCCCTTACCCAGAATGCCGAGCGCAGAGAGAGCACGTGCTTGCTTCAGTCATTCAGAAGAGAGTGCTGATTGGCTGCTGGACAGATTCCCAGCCAATCAGAAACCTCCTCAGTCTAATGAGCATGAGATCACCAAGCCTTGATCAGTTTTATATACAGTTTTTTTTCTACTTTTAAAATATTAATTTATGTAAAATTATTTTTTAAACATTTTTAAAAAACTATTTTCCAGGCCTGATATCTGAATTATATATATATATATATATATATATATATATATATATATATATATATATATATATATATATATATATATATATATATATATATATAAATAAATTGTAAAAACTTTCTTTACATGTAAGGTTATTAATTTCCTGATTTGATTTGGAAGCTAATTTATAATTTATTTTTATATATAACTTTGAATATTTTTCTATTTTATTTCATACATTTTTTATTAATATATTATTAATAAGTCTTTATTTAATAGTTTATATATTGTACTTTTTTCAAATGCAAAATATTAAAACCAATTTTGAGTGTGTGTATGTATGTGTGTGTGTGTGTGTGTGTGTGTGTGTGTGTGTGTGTGTGTGTGTGTGTGTGTGTGTAAAAACAGGAAAAAAAAGAAATTAGGGTAATAAATCCAAATTTAAGTTGGAAGCTATGAAGTTATGTTATTTGTTATTTATAATGTTATTTTTTATTTTATTTATATTTTTATAATTGTTTTTTTCATTTGTTTTATTTTATATTCTATTAACACACATTAATATATATATATTTACTTTTAATTAGTTTTAATATTTTTTTTTCAACTTTTTAAATATTTATTATTTTTATAAAAATATAATTAACAACTATTAATATAGTATTACTAATAAAACGATTTAATTGAATTGCATGAATTTGTAGTGTAGCTTGGTTTCCTTCATGCATGTTTTTCACTGAAATGCATCTTAACTCTATTAGCAGACGCTTCCCTCAGGCAACAATTAATCATTCCCTCTCTCTCTCAGAAACCCATTTCCTGCGGCCCACCTTCAGTTTACAGCCTGCTTTACATGTGAAGGTTAATCAATAAACAGAGCGAGCGCGTCCGGTACGGGACCGCCGAGACCCGCGCTAATCCCAGCACCGACAAATTGGAAAAGAAGCGCTGGATAATTCCCAACAAACATGTTCATCAGCGGCTCGCCGGGTGTGTGTGTGTGTGTGTGTGTTAATGATAACGCAAGGTTACAGCAGCGTTTATTGCTGAAAGCCATTGATTGTGTTACTTCCACAGGAGCACTGGTGTGTTATTCACACTCAACGAGGCCGGCGAGACACAAAGCATTATGGGTCGGACAGGCTGTGTGTGGACTGGAATGATTAGTGACGCCTTGGTTAATGAAGAAGGAACTTTGTCTGCTTATCAGTGAATGAAACAGACACTCGATTCATTAGATCAGAGCAGACCCGCACTGCATCCAGCTCACATTTGAGCTTTAATTCACTCATGTTCGGCTTCATTAGGGTTGAAATGCAGAACATTCTGGAAACACTCTATTTTCCAGATTTCATTTGGAAGCCAATTTAACTATTTTTAAATTCTAGTTGTTTTTATTTTCTTTAAATTTTATCTCATACATTTTTATGAATATATTTAATTGTGTAACTTTTATTAATATATTATAAATATATTAATATAAACTTTATATAATGAAGACATTATATAATATTTATTCATTTTACTTGTATGCTGTAATTTTTTAGTTTGTTATTTTCTTTATTTCATTTTGGGCCAATAATGATTGAGAATGCACTGTTGTGCAATGTTATTTATAATCATAATAAAAAAAGTAAAATATTATTAATTTTATTACTAATATTTAAACATTTATATGAACTTTAATTAAATATTAATATTAATAAATTTAGTTTATATATTTACATTATTTTAATTGTATTTTTTAGAAGAATATTATTAAGAACTATTAAAAGCCAGCTAAATAATAAGTGATACTTTAAAATTTGTTTTTAATGTATTTAATTTTTTTAATGATTTTTTTTAAATGATTTTTACATTTTCATTTGTCAAAATGTTTAATTATATTAACTTATTATTAATAAATATTAATATTTATTTGTTTTATTTATATATTGATATTTAAAAGTCCTATTTAATTTTTGTTATTTATTTATTTTTTAGCATGTTTTATTGTTATTTCTTTGAGTTGAAATGTTGCGAGCGCGTTCAGTCGTGTTCTGTTGATCCATTGGTTGTGTCTCTGTTGTTGTTGTTAGTGATCCGTGTGATTCCTGAAATCTCATTAGTGATTCCCGTTAACACGCTTAAACACCAGTCCAAGAACACACTAGTGACGATCCCACCCTAAATCATGCATCTCGTTTAAATATTGAAGTGAACAAGACCTGGAAGACGCCTCTGCTGCAGCATCTTCCATTAACCCCTCATTAGCTTGAGATCCTGACATATCTGCGTTTAACTGCAGCTCCATGATAACCTGGAAGAGATGTAATCTCTCTTTATTTATTTCCCCCTGCACTGAGCACTAAAAAGCATTTAGTTGTGTTTTATGTGATTTCGGAGCTTTGCCCTTTATGGGAATGCAGCAGTCGTGTTTAAAAGCCTCTTCCTCTTAATTGCTCCTGAGAGCCGCATTGTCGAGGGCAGAAACACATTTCACTGAAACAATCCCATTATTATCTGCTTTCAGAATAGTTTGCATTAATCTGTGATCGTCTTTTACCTAATGATGTTTCCTCTTTAACGCCACCAGCGGGTCAAAGGTCACCGAGCTGGCTCTGTTTATCCTCTGGTGTGATCATAGTCTTTGATCTCAGTCTGAACTAGAACAGCTGCAGTCACACTGAGTGATGACTCTATTCATATTCTCTATTTACAATCCAAGGTTTCTTAACGCATGCTTTTACCATGGTATATGACTTAAAATATGGTATTTCCATTTTACCAGGAAAAACCATGATATAACCAGAAGGTACCATGGTATGTTTTACATGTTCCATTTAGTGTTATTTAACAATTTATTTTTATTTTTATTTTCATTTTTACTCTAATTTTAGTTTAGGTTTTAGTTATTTTGCTATGTGCTTTTGTAATTTTTTTTTTTATATATTTCTAATTTTGTATTTTTATTATTTCAGTTTAAGTTTGAGTAATTTTTGTATTTAAATGTATTTTATTTAATTTAGTTTAGTTTAAAATAATTGTAATAATAATTAATAATAATTTCAAATGAATTCCAAAAATAATAAATGAATAAACAAATACATTATTGTCTTATTTTTTGTTTGGAAAAATAAAATAAAATAAAAATATCCAAAAAGTATTTTATACATGTACCATGCAGTTTTTTTAAATTGTACATTATTATTATTAATATTTTAAGTCCCATTTTAATATTTCTATTTAGCTTTTAATTAATTTGTTTTAGTAATTTTACTGTTTATTTTGTTGTTATTTAGCTTTTAATTAATTTAAGTTTTAGTAATTTTACTGTTTTTATTATTATTATTATTATTATTATTTGTTACTTACCAAAGCAACATTCTTTTATTAATTTTATTTTGATAATCAATTACAAAATCTTTTTTGTGCTATTAAACGATAAACATCAGTACCACAGTTTCAATGTACCATAGTATAACCATCCAACCCATCACTGTACAATGAGACCACCGCGGTACTGTTTTGCAAGGGCTGTATTACTGTTGTAAATGTCCAAAAGAACATGGTATTAAGTGTCGAGCAAACAGAGTTAATGCAGCGGTGTGTTTGAGAAACTGTCAGTAAGGAGAATCAGCAGCAGATTGCAGTCGTTACTCCACGGATGAAGAGAGAAGCGTTTAGTCCGTCTAATGAGTTACACAAACAACACACAGCAGGTGTGTGTCAGACGCCGCCGCTGCCAGCTCCATTATACGCCGAGCGAGCGTAATTACCTTACAGCGCATTTCTCCTGGAGCCGCTTCCACTCAACATCTCCCAGAAGCTGATAGCTGATACGAGACGAGTGCATTAACTCATAATGAAGCAGGAAGGTGCGTTAACATGACTCTTCTGCTGCTTTAACTCAATTTCACCTTGTAACTCTGTACAGTAGGCCAAACATAACAAGATCTGCCATCCCATAATTCACAGAGATCAATGCAGATGAAATGAAGGCTGATGTGATTCAGCAGCTTCTGGAGAAGCGAGAAGATACTTCAAAACTTCTAGTTTGGACTAGTGTGCACTGGATGGTTTCTGTGGGGTTCTGGGTGTTTTTTACATGGTTGCTAGGGTGTATTCATTGTTGTTAACTGGTTCTGGTGGTTGCTAAGGTGTATTGGTGGTTGTCCTGTAGTTTCTAGGGGTTACAGATGATTGATATGTGGTTGCTAGGTTTTACTGTAGTGTAGTTATTTCTTTGTTGTTGCTAAGGGGTTCTGTGTGGTTGCTAGGGGGTTGGTTGCTAAGGTGTTTTGGTGGTTGTTGTATAGTTGCGCTGAGTTTCTAGGCAGTTGCTAGGATGTTCCAGGTGATTGATGTGTGGTTGCTAGGATGTACGATACTGTAGTTGTTTCGTTGTTGTTAAGGGGTTCTAGGTGGTTGCCAGGGTGTACCAGGTGGTTGCTATGGGATTCTGGGTGTTTCTTATGTGGTTTCCAGGGTGTACTGTACTGAAGTTATTTCCATGTTGTTGTTGTTAAGGGGTTCTACATGGTTGCTAAGGCGTATTGGTGGTTGTTTCAGTGTTGTTGTTAAGGGGTTTTACGTGGTTGCTAAGGCGTATTGGTGGTTGTTTCAGTGTTGTTGTTAAGGGGTTCTACATGGTTGCTAGCGGGTGCTGATGGTTTTGATGTGGTTATTAGTTTGGACTGGGTGGTTTCTATGGGGTTCTGGGTTTTTTTTATGTGGTTGCTAGGTTTTACTGTAGTGTAGTTGTTTCTGTGGTGTTGTTAAGGGGTTCTGTGTGGTTGCTAAGGTGTATTGGTGGTTGTTGTATAGTTTATATGAGTTTCTGGGCAGTTGCTAGGATGTTCTAGGTGATTGATGTGTGGTTGCTAGGATGTACTGTACTTTAGTTGTTTCGTTGTTGTAGTCAAGGGGTTCTAGGTGGTTGCCAGGGTGTACCAGGTGGTTGCTATGGGGTTCTGGGTGTTTCTCATGTGGTTTCTAGGGTGTACTCTACTGAGGTTATTTCCATGTTGTTGTTGTTATTGTTAAGGGGTTCTACAAGGTTGCTAAGGTGTTTTGGTGGTTTCTATGAGATTCTGGATGTTCCAGATGACTGATATGTGGTTGCTAGGGTGTACTGTACTGTAGCTGTTTCTATGTTGTTATTATTAAGGGGTTCTAGGTCTGCTAGACCATTAAACAGGTGACGAATCCCATAGAACAGGAGATCACAGTCACTCTTCTCACACCAGACTGCACAAAAATACCCTGGCAACCACCCAGTGCACCCTGGCAACCACCTAGAACCCCTTAGCAACAACATTTAAAAAACAACATTAAAGCACACCCTAGCAACCACATATCAATCATCATCATCAGATTCCAAAAAATAAGTACTTGTACTTCGATTATATTGCATTGTGAAATACTTGTAGTCAGACTACAGTTATTTTTATAGATTACATATTATTCACACAATGGCAGGAACTTATTCATAATGTATTCCAATGACAAAAGTAGTCAATACATTACCTAATAAACATGATCCAACAGATTACATTACTAACTACAATTTTGTACTAACTACAGTGTTATTTGTAATCAGTAATGCATTAAGTAATCTATTTTTTCCCATGTTCATTATGGGATCTGTTTTTATACATTTCTGTCTGTCAGATGTTTGGATTTTTAAAGTATGGAAGCCTGTTTCTTACGATGTTTTATCTCCCAATCCGTATTTGTGTGATAGAAACTCACAATTTCGAGAGATAAAGTCAGATGTGTGAGATTAAAAACTCGTGTTGTGTTATTCAGTGGAGGAAGCAGACTTCCAGAGTAAAGTGTTTGTGCACGAGCTGCTCTGATGATATTTAGTCTAATGAACGAAATCAGATGGTTATTAATTTGTTTTTGGTGTCACTGTATTACGAGAGCGCTGGTATTTTCAGGAAGGTTTTTATCCGGTCTGCTGTCATTCATCTCAGACAAACGTCTCTAGGATAAATGAAATTTGAGATATATGAATGAAAGTCGTAGGGGTTTGAGATGACAGGAGGTTGAGGGAATGATGACAGAATGGTTTTTGGCTGAACGATCCCTTTATTAAACATTCAATCTTTCAGTTTGTCCTCCTCGCTCCTCCAGGCTGTGGTTTCTGCAGATATTAGTGTGTGTGTGTGTGTGTGTGTGTGTGTGTGAACGAGTGAATGATGGGGTTTCTCTCCCCGGGCTGTGAGAGAATCTGACTCTCAACCTGCTATCTCGACGTGACACACGGGAAACACACGAGACAAGACCGAACACGCGTGTGTTTCAGCGATAACACAGACACGGCTCTGTGTGTGAAGTGTGTGTGTAATTATACAGTATATACAGCTGTCCGGGCAGGTACGGACTGGGAAGGTTTGGCAGGATTTGGGAAACAAAGATCTTACGGATCTGTGTTTGAAGTTTTATCGTGTATTAAAGTATATTCATTTTCAAATTAAAGAGCATTTTGAAAGTAAGCTAATCAGAAAGAGGTTTCGTAGCTGGAGCTCATGCTGCCTTCAAGTGCCTCTGGGAAATTCATTCTTAATGAGTTCAGGAATCATAATTACTCACCCTAAAGAAGTTTAACGACTTATTTTGATCAACACTAATTAGTTCCACCATGATATTTTTAATTGACAAGCTTCCAACAAGAAAATGGTGGATGATGCTCTGATGCTCCGCTCATGAACCTGATTCTCAGACATCAGACTGAACTTCTAATGTGCTGAAACAGAGGCAGAAGTGTGTGCTAATGGCTTTTAACCAGAACACACAGACGTTCAGAATCAAGGACTCTGCTTTGATTCGTCCCTCACTTCTGATCACTAACTGTGCACCACTGTGCTTTATAGGGCTGTGCGATATGGACAAAAAAAAAAAGACAATTTACTCACGATTTTGACACACAGACATTCTTTACAATCATAAATGCATTGAAAATGGATGAATTTGAAACATATATATATATATATATATAAAAAAAAAACAATTAGAGTTTTTAAAAGAGTTTTTAACATGTCTCTACAACAGAAATAAGTCAAAATAATCACTAAGTAAAGGTGTGTCAATATGTCTAAACGTATGGCAATATATTTATATATTTGCCATGCATTGGTCATAGAGCACATTGTAGCGGTTTCTAACCTTTTCTGTTCACATCTTTTGCATCTTTTACCGCATGCAGTGTGAACGCTCTGCTCCATTAACATGGGCTCTGAAAAAATACACACCACGGACGGAGTGTGTGAACCTGGAGTTACATAGACCAGTGCCCGGTCTGCTGTTCTCACGCTCCATTTAGGCGCGCTGCATTCTGATTGGTTCAGATAGCGTATTGCAGGAGGTCGGGCTGCAGAAAACGTGCTATTAACGACTCTACTGTCACCAAATCATTCTGTATCTTCTTTCCACTCAGAATCAAATGCTAACATGCGTCTGTTTCTGTAGCACTTGGATGCAACATTTTGGTGTGAAAGTCTGATTGTGAAGGAGCGCGTACAGGATTTAGTGTTGAGCTAGTGTTGTGTTCTGCACGCACGCTCACAGATGTGAGGTTATGGAGAGCTGATGCATACAGTGTTGTTTGTGTGTGTCAGCAGGTTCAGTAATGAGCTCATCGTGACAGTAGAGTCACCACCTCAGAGTTCAGACCTGCTGCATGAAAAACAACACATCTGCTCCAGTTCGTCCGGTGTAAATGAGGGTTAAATGAGCTTCAGTCGCTCTGGACAAACACACGGCTCTCAAGTCGACATCTGCTTTCTGTCGAGAGCTGCTCTGATGTGACAGAACAGAAGCTACTCATTAACCCTTTCACTTCACACACCTCATGCTGAACTGTTACACACATGGACACACTAGGAGGAAGTGATGCGTTTGTCCAGGGACTGCACTCGGCTCGTCAGTGTTACGTCACTTCCTGTGAACACAAACCGGCGCTGACACACTCGACACATGATGAGTGTTTGTGGGGTGGATAATAATGTCAGGAAGATGATTTATTCTCAATATTTGAGCAATGGAACTAAAACTAAAACCATAAAAACATTTTTGTTACTTGACATAAAATAAATGTTAAACAAAGTAATAACATAACATTTAAATTTAATTGATTTTTTACGTCAGGTAACAGCATAAAAAAATACGTAATACTTAAAAACTTAACTTAAACAAGGACATTTTATTTTTTATTTTTTTCACTTTGGCAACTAACTGGAATAAAATAATGAATTAAATTTTTTATATTTTTTTTATTCAAGTTGATGTTAATTTTATGTTATGTAACAAAAGTGTTTGTTTTTAGTTTAGTTTTTTTAATACTTAGTGAAAAACAAATTAATATTGCCATGGCATCTAATTTAAATAAAATACTTTTTTGTGTGTATATATATATATTTGTAATTTGTTAACATTGATTTCGTTTTATATCAAGCAATAAGTACTATTTTATATTTTTACTTTTCGTTTTTTTGCACTTCAACTAAAATAAACAAAATTTTAAAATGTTTTGTAATTAGAAAATGTTATGTTTAGTTGACATCTCAAAATGTATAATGTTCCAAAAGAAAAAGTAAAACCGAAATAAAATTTATGAAAAATATATAGACATAAAAACATTATACAACTGACAACAAAATTATTAAAATTTTAACTAAAATTGTCAAATATATCAATTTAAATGGTTGATATATATATATATATAATTTTTTTTTTTTTTTTTTTTTTTTTTTTTTAATTATTAAACTAGGATTGAGTTTAAACTAATTGAAAGGTTGTAGATTAAAATTCTATCACCATTGCACACTTGAGCATCCTGTGCTTTCTTGATTGATTTAGTGATCAATGTTATAATTTACAGCGAGGAAAATTCACACATGTATAAATGGACATTATTGATTGTTGCGTGTTGTATTTTCAGCTTGTAATGTTTGTGATTTCCTGTCGTCAGGTTCAGCGGTCATGATGGTGAACACCTCGGGACGGTCGTCCGGTCAGCGAGCGCAGCTCTACATGCCGCAGTTCAAAGAGAACGACACCCACTGCGTCATATTCCAGTATTACGCCACCGGTCGAGAGGGGTCCAGTCCCGGTCAGCTGCTCATCTATGTCAAGGAGAACAGTAATCCTCTGGGCTTCGCTGTGTGGAACTCATCCGAACCTTCCTTCCAGAAGTGGCAGCAGGTGGAGCTGGCCATCAGCACCTTCTGGCCCAATTTCTACCAGGTGAGAATGTGTTCAGTGCACAGCAAATTCTGTCATCAAACACTGCGGCCCGCCTCATTAATTCGGTTTCCTGTTGCTCTTGACACAAACCTACAAAGTGGCTCATGTTCGACTCGACACCTGCTACACCTGCGACACTGCCACCACCTTAATTAAAAGATGAAGTTACGTTAATTTTATCGGCCTCACAAATGAGTATGGTTTGAAGACCATTCCAATTGGTTCAGTGAGTGATTCAATGAATGATTCAGTGACTCAAATCATAGACAGTCCCTTGGTTAGTTCCTGAATGACTCACTGTTGAGTTCTATGATTGGTTTAGTGAATGATTCAATGACTCACACATATAGACAGTAACTTGGTTTGCTTCCGAATGATTCACTGTTGTGTTCTAATGGGTTCAGTGAATGATTCAATGACTCATTTATTCATAAAGAGTAATTTGGTTTGTTCTATTTTATTATTATCCATTAACATTTATTTTATTTACTTAAAGTATCTAGATTCTGAGTCACTATTTAATTTAAAAGCAAATTGCTATTATTTTCAAACCAGTTTCCCAAACACTTCTTCTGCTCTGTGCTTCTTCAATACTCAACTTGAAACTGAGAGTTTTGATCGTACACTTCACTCTCTTGTCAAATCAAAGCACAGCATCGTTGAGATCTCTTCTGAAACTCAGGAGCAGACTCATGCGAGACTCCTGAGCTCTTTTTCTCAGGAGAAACAGCTGAGAAGCAGTAGTGACTCTCAGTGTTGAGTCTGATGTGTGATTTCTCTTCCGTTGGGAGCACACTTCATGTTTTTATCATCAGCATCAGCGTCCTCGCACTAACAAATAACCCTGATGCTCAGACACGGTCGTCAAACGCGTGTCTCTCCCGCGAGAGACTGCTGGACGTCCGACAACAAAAGCATCCAGAAGTCCTCAGAGAAATGAGCAGCATCTGCCGAGAGACAAGAACCGCATCTCCATCCTCACACGACACGCACGTAATTGCTGAGAAATGCCAATGTGACTTTTTAATACAAGCAGAGATTAACAATGCAATCTCCAATTCTTCTGGGCTGTGGCTAATTAGCGATGCTAGGCTAATTGCAGGTTTGTGTAATTGCACTGTATCTTAAGAGTTTGTCAAGATGAAACCACCTGGTACAGGAAAAAATCCTCCGCTCTCTTACTTTGTAATTACAGGGTTTGTGTTTTATCTCCTGTTGGGCTTTTCTTCTAGTGCACAACGACTAATTGCATCACGCTCATTGACAGCATAGATTGAGCATGTGAATTGTGTCGGTCTCGTCCTGCCGTGACCTTTTCATGCTGGATATTTTTAATGCACAGGTGAGATGGATGATGCACACATGACCTCTGACCTCTGCTTTGTTCCTGCGGAGCGGAAGACCACGAGAAACTGTGTTTAATGCTGATTGACAAACAGATGCGGCGTGAGTCTTTTGAAAAACGACTCTCAAATAAACACGAGAACAATAGGGATCACACTCATACGCTGAAGATAAATGCTATTTGTTTTCTAAATGGTGTTTGAGTTGCAATCATTAACATCGTGTGTCATTTGCTGCTCTGATGGGCGTAACCGAAAGGTCATTTGCATCCAAAACCCACTGAAACAAACTAAACTTTTACATGAGATTAATTATGTAATTAGAAAAGAATTGAGATCAGGTTCTTCTTGTCTGTTCTATTCAGAAAGTTGGCAGAAAGTTTTCATTTAAGCCACAATATTCATCAGATCAAAATAAAAGAAAAGCATATTAAAAATATAAATCTCAGATATTCCTGTACAGACTGAAACTATTATGGTATTTGTTTACATACTTCATTTTATGTTTATAAATTGATCCAGTAAAACAGACCATGCATTTGGTCTTAAAGTGACAGCAACCTAATTATCCTGCTTAATAAAAAAACAAACAAGCAAACAACAAATAAAAATATCATTGTATATTTAATTCAATTTGCTTTTCATTTGATTATTTAATTTCTATTTTTACCTGAACCTACCTGAAAACCTAATCTCATATCTCATCAAAAATGAAAATATAAAGTATAATTTTAAATAGGTTTTATGTCATAATAAACATCATGGTACATAACTATGATAATATGTAATATTTTAGATTCAGGAAATTATCATGGTGATATCATCTGATATGTTTTTGGTCTTGTCCAATGGAAAAAAAGAGGAAAAGCTTATATCGTATTACATGGAGGCAGTGTTGATGATACTGCAGAATCATTGTGTGATTTCTGTAGACGTCTGTGTTTTTCATCAGAATCAGATTTGCAAACCTTCATGCGTTTAGTATTCAGTAAGTGCAGTATTGTGTTATGTTTGGTCTGTGATGATGTCAGGACTTTTGGCCCTGTTAAGCACTAGAGCGTCTCTGGATCTCCTGCTGTGTCTTCAGCTCTGGCACAGACACAAGATCCTCCACACACAATATGAGGAGGAGGAGAACATGACAGGAGGAGCACACTGCCGCAGGGCTGCCTGATGTCAGCGTTCATGTAATCTGAGCGTTTGGCTTTAACCTGTTGTTTCCCGTGTGATCAGAGAAACGCTTACTGGTGCTCCAAACGACAGACGACTCGACATGCAAACTCAGTCCCGTCACTTCCTGTAAGAATCACAAGCCTATATTTTAGCTTATTTTGACTTTAGCTAAAAACTTTAAGCACCCCATGAAGTTTAAAACAAATTTAACAAATGTAATATTTGCAGTTCCCAACATATATTTGATTACGTTGTTACACTACACAGATTTCTGTCTAATAATATGCTTCCTAGATTGATAAAGCTTTTCTTCTTTCTTTAATACTAACTAGCAATGGAAAGTAGCAAAACACTGCTAGGATATAAACTAAAGCCTGTTTGCTTTTTAAAATAAAAGTCACAAATTTTTGATATTGCATTTTATTTGGAGACACTACAGGCGAATACTGCATGTTTTTAAGGATAAAGAGTTATATAATTTAGTATGAATGATATGAACAAACCCCTCAGTAAAAGTCTTCAGAATATAGATAGGAATAAAACTATAAGTTTTAGTGTATGCAAGTGCTGCTGAAGTGGAGATAAAAATTCACGGCCTTTAAAAATATATACATTTTCGCTGTGTTTTGAGAAATAAAATCCCCTATAAACCAGGTTGAATGACATTTGAACAAAACCCTCAGTAAAGACCTTCGGAATGTAGAGAGGAATAAAATTGTAAGTTTTTGTGTTTGTAAGTGCTGCTGAAGTGAAGATAAAACTCGAAGCTTTTAAAAAGTATGCATTTTAACCATATTCTTTTAAAATAAACTGATATATAATACCAGTGTGAATGATTATATGAACAAACCCTTCAGTAAAAACCTTCAGAATATAGATTGGAATAAAACTCTCAAATTTTAATGTACGTAAGTGCTGCTGAAGTGGAGATAAAAACTCACAGCCATTAAAAATATGCATTTTCGCTGTGTTTTTAGAAATAAAATCTCATATAAACCAATGGGAATGATATTTAAACAAACCCCTCAGTAAAAACCTTCAGAATAGAGAGAGGAATAAAACTCTAAGTTTTGGTGTGTGTAAGTGCTGCTGAAGTGGAGATAAAAATTCACAGCCTTTAAAAATAATGCATTTTCGCTGTGTTTTTAGAAATAAAATCTCATATAAACTAATGTGAATGATATATGAACAAACCCCTCAGTAAAAACCTTCAGAATATGGATGGGAATAAAACTCTAAGTTTTGTTGTTTGTAAGAGCTGCTGAAGTGGAGATAAAACTCGCAGCTTTTAAAAAGTATGCATTTTCATCATGTTTTCAGAAACAAAATGCTGTATAAATCAGTGTGAATGATATATGAACAAACCCTTCAGTTAAAACCTTCAGAATATAGAGAGGAATAAAACTCTAAGTTTTGGTGTGTGTAAAAGCTGCTGAAGTGGAGATAAAACTTTTAGTTCACGAGTTCACCCTTACATCTAATCTGAAGGCAAATAGTAGGCATATTTTGGCGTGCTGTCCTGGGGGAGGGGTCCGGGCCCGGAGCATAGCCCGAACCCAAATAACTCCCCCTATCCCTAATTTGGGATAAATAGATTTAGAAGTGAGGAGTTGGGGTGGAGGAGGGTTGCCGAAAAACTGTCGTGGGACAGGAGGTAGGAAGACTGGATATATATATATATACGCTTGCGTGCTATTTAAGATGATTAGCTAAACGAGATGCACCTGTGCCAAATTGGATGATTATCTGATCGTGCTTCTCCCGAACTTTGTTAATAAAACCACATTTCACGAGTTCACCCTTACATCTAATCTGAAGGCAAATAGTAGGCATATTTTGGCGTGCTGTCCTGGGGGAGGGGTCCGGGCCCGGAGCATAGCCCGAACCCAAATAACTCCCCAAAAGAAGCTTAAAGACATAGGACAGCAGCCAGAGAGCTAAAATTTAGTTGCCCCCCAAAATATGCGTGTTGGGAAGAAAATGCAGAGCGACCGGGAGAGCCCGTGCAGTGTTCGACGAGAGCTGCGGCTCGCAACGTCTTACCAGCGAGCCCTCCGTGCCGCTTATGGGAGGAGCACGATGCCGGATATCAAGAAATGAGGGACTCTTGCTGCCTCCGAAGGGAGCTGCGGCTCTGCTGCACCGGAAGGGAGAGTCCCTCTTGCGGCTGAGTACGAGGCGCGGGTTGTTGCATCTGATGGAGGGCTCTCACTGCGACTGAAGGGAGCCAGCGACTGTATCCCATCGGGAGGGAGATCCCTGGCCGCCATAGAGTATGCAACATAACTCGGACGGGGGGTTCACACTGCGACCGAAGGGAGCCGTGGGTCTGCTGCACCAGAAGGGAGAGCCCCGTCAGATGCTGAATAGGCAATGAGATTCGAGCCGCGGTTTGGCGCGTCGGATGAAGGGCTCCTAATGCAACCGAAGGGAGCCAGCGGCTGTACCCCATCGGGAGGGAGATCCCTAGCCATCGTTGAGCATGCAACATAACTCAGATGGGGGGTTCACACTGTGACCGAAGGGAGCTGTGGGTCTGCTGCACCGGAAGAGGAGCCCTAGTCCGATGCTGAGAAGGCAAAGAGACGCGACTGTTGGAGGGACTCCCGCTGCATCCGAAGGGAGCTGCGGCTCTGCTGCACCGGAAGGGGGAGTCCCCCATTGCGGGTTTATGGAGGCACGTTTTTTTTTTTTTTTTTTTTTTTTTTGCCTCTGAGGGTTCTCCCAGCCTCCGTAGGGGGTTCGCAACTCTGCAGCAGGAGTGCTGCCCCGGAGGGGAGAGCCCTGATTGACGCTAACTGGAATACGACTGTTGGAGGGACTTTTGCTGCGTCCGAAGGGAGCTGCTGCTCTGCTGCACCGGAAAGGCGAGTCCCCCTTGCGATGCGAGGCATGGCTTGATGCGTCTGATGGAGGGCTCTCACTGCGACCGAAGGGAGCCAGCAGCTCTATTCCCCCGGGAGGGAGAACGCTGTCCGCCCTTGAGCATGCAACATAACTCAGATGGGGGGTTCACCCTGCGACCGAAGGGAGCCGTGGGTCTGCTGCACCGGAAGGGAGAGCCCCATCAGATGCAGAATAGGCAAGAAGATTCGAGGCACGGTTTGATGCATCGGATGGAGGGCTCCTGCTGCGACCGAAGGGAGCCAGCGGCTCTGTTCCCCCGGGAGGGAGATCCCGGTCCGTCATTGAGCATGCAACATAACTCAGACGGGGGGGGGTTCACCCTGCGACCGAAGGGAGCCGTGGGTCTGCTGCACCGGTAGGGGAGCCCCGTCCGATACGGAGTAGGCAAGAAAACGCGACTGATGGAGGGACTCTCGCTGCGTCCGAAGGGAGCTGCGGCTCTGCTGCACCGGAAGGGAGAGTCCCCCTTGCGACTGTATACGAGGCTTAATTTGATGCATCGGATGGAGGGCTGTCACGACGACCGAAGGGGGCCTGTGGCTCTGCTGCACCGGGAGGGATAACCCCGTCTGCCGCTGAGCGCGCAGCGCAACTCAATGACAGATGAAAGGCTCACACTGCGACCGAAGGGAGCCACTGCCCAGCTGCACCGGAAGGGAGAGCCCTGTCCGATGTTGAAATAGGCAAGGAGATTGTAACGATGGCTGGAGGGCCCTTACTTTGGCCGAAGAAACGATAACTGAGAGGCTTCTATTATTCAAGTACACAACATGATTTAAGGAGGAATATATATATATATATATATATATATATATATATATATATATATATATATATATATATATATATATATATATATATATTTATTTATTTATTTATTTATTTATTTTTTTTAAATGTCTGATGAACAACAACCGAGGGCATCTATCGGATTATGTGAGAGGCCCCTTTTGATCTGCTTAGGTTTAGGGCCGAAACGATTCCTCGAGTAACGCGATTACAAAAAATGATGTAGGCAAATTCCTTTGCTTCGAAGACTCTTTTAATTTATTCTAAATCTCACGTCAGGTTCTTTCGCAATGATTTATTTTTTTTAAATGTGACAACGCATTTTTTTTTTTTTTTTGGCGGAAGGAGACAAGCGCTGCGTCCGAAAATCACGTACTGCAAGGAGTCAGCAGTGTTTTGATTTGAGGACGTAAAGAGAACGTTGTGGCATGTGTCCATTGCAAGACAGAGCTGGCATACCACAACTAGGGCCCTACAATTTCCGCGATGCAGAAAACGTGGAGGGGATCGCGGAATCCAGTCACAAAAACGGAATTTACAGTTGAACGCGGAATGGCACGGAACTTTGCCAATTATTATTATTATTATTGATTTTTTTTTTGAATGAATTAATCAAAATAGGTCATTGCACTTACATCCAATTCACGAATTAATATCTCTAAATATTAAGCCGGAACAGTATTTAAATGTAAATCCTGCATGTTCTGTGTGTCTCTGTTAATGAATGGAGCAGGAGCGCAACTTCCTTTATCACACACACACTGAAGCGCGCGTTACGCTCACAGTAATTTCTGCGTCTGCTGTCTCACTAAATAAGGACTTGAACACATGAACAACATCTCCAGAACTGCTCTGACAGTCAGTTCATGAGCATTTGACCATTTGATTTAAGTAAAACTAGCGTCACATCACATACACAGAACTGAAAAGGTACGTCAACCCGACTAAATAAAAGTCCGGGGTCCTGACATTTTATCCTACCCATCAGATTTACTTTGCATGCGCACATCAGTATAATTAAGCAAAAACACATTTTATTACTCGATTAAACTATGGATTTTTTTTTTTTTTTTTTTTGTTTGTTTTTTTTTTGAAGAATACTTTATTACTAATATTTTTAAACCAGAGTCATTGATGAAAGGAGGGTCCATCGTGAATTTAGATTGGGCGTTCCGGAGTTGGACAAAAGCGAGCCTGATGAGGTTGAATTGGAGAATGGACATATATATATATATATATATATATTTTTTTTTTTTTTTTTTTTTTTTTTTTTTGAGGCTCTTGCGGCAGCGAGAATTGCGGCAGTAGGGAAGGATGGAAAGGGCTCCTGCGGGAGCAGACACTGCTATGGCAGTGGTGAAATATAGGTAGAGCCTCCTGCGGGAGCAGACACTGCTGCGGCAGTGGTGAAATATAGGTAGAGGCTCCTGCGGGAGCGGAGACTGCTGCGGCAGTGAGGACAAAACAGAAAAGGCTCCTGCAGGAGCGGACAATACTGCGGCAGTGGGGAGATATAGAGAAGGCTCCTGCGGGAGCGGACAATGCTGCGGCGGTGGGGAGATACAGAGAAAGCTCCTGCGGAAGGATGGCTGAAGTGAGGATTGACCGTTACAGACAGATAGGGCATGTTAGGAGAGTTAGCTATGGTAGATTAGGAGTTTTAGTGAAAGGGGATGAGCTGGCGTTAGAGGGGTTGGCTGAAGAGGGTTCGAGATAGATATATATAAATAAATAAAATAATCGGCCTGACCACTAATAGGTCTTGGTACCCTCTGCCTTCTGGCAAATCTGGAGCTGGAGGCCACTGAACAGAAAAATGGTTAGTAGCATGAGGGAGCGGAAGAGTTGAGGGCGCGTTTACGAATGGAGGCGGCCTCACGTTTGCTTCAGCTGCTGTAGCTGTGGGTCGTGGGAAGGGGCTGGGGTGTGTGATGTCTTGAAGAACCTGTGTAGCCTGCACTGCTAGCAGAAGTAACAGGATGGAAATACTGAGATGTGCAGGCCTGTGTTGCAAGTAAAAGTAGCTTCATGCTTGCTTTGGCTGCTTTAGTTGTTGGCTGATTTGACAATTGCTCAAACCTTGTCTGAATTAATACAGTCCTGTTGGAAAAGCATCTTTTCCTCTCGTTTTGGCCTTCGGGCCCTTTTAAACAGCCTCCAGAGCAGATAAATTTGGGATGCTGTTTTCCTGTTGTAGTATGGACTGTGAAAATAGAGGCTTTGAAACGATGTAGCATGTTTAGTTTTATAAACCATTGTACCAATAGACATGTCTATAGCAGTAACGTTAATTGCAGTAATTCAAATTCAAGCCGTTTCTAAAGACATTTACTTTGCATGCTTTTCATATAACAGTCCTAAAAAGACGATAGAAAATTTACTCACACTTGTTGTTCTGCAGCCAAACACGAGGCAGTTGCGTTTTTTGAAAAATTCTGAATAATCATGCCAGTAAATGGTGAAATATGTCCCTAAATAATTGATCCTGCCGGAATAATTGCACGAAACTTATGTCTGTATCATCTCAGTGAGGTTTAAACATGCACAGTAAAGTAAGTGTAATGGCTTTAGACATTTCGGTGTGGATGACAACTCTGCAAAAAGCCTTTGCTTCGAGTTAAGTCATAACGCCGTTTAACAAATTTTGGCGTCTTCATAAGCGCATTCTATATATAACGTCTATTTAAATTGTTCAGATGAGCAAATCACGAGGTTTTCTCGCATTATTAGCATTTTAATTGTTTGGTCAGACGGTTCATATATTGATCTATATATTCACGTTCATAAATCGGGGATTAAACGTGGAATTTATCTTTTGTATGCTAAACATGTAAACAATATGTGCACAGTACCTATAACTGCGCTTTACATTTTGCAAGATTGACATGCTAAATGGCTAACTGACCCGGTTTACTCTCATCAATTTTGTTAAGATCAGATATGTACCAGTTCATTGCGTTTACGAACGACATGTATCCGTTTAATCAACTCGACATGTATACCGGTTTAGTCCTTTCGTTCACGAATGAGAGCTCTCGATCTCTGAGACTCATATGAAACTCGCTCATTGTGGATGACAACTCTGAAAAATTCTTCATGAATGAGTGTAAACCGAGAACGATTCGTTCGCCTAGAAGATTCATTCAAAAAAACGATTCTTTCACGAACGACATGCCACTACAACAACGCACGGTCTTCGCCGCTAGTGGAGGCAGCATCGAACTGCGCCACGGCTGAAAAAGCGAGAGAGGTTTACTGCGGGGAGAACTGGAGCACTGCTGCGATCCAGCATTATAATAGAGCCCGGTCCTGGCGAGAAAATCATGTTGTCGAGTGAGGCGAGCTCAAGGATTTGCACGAGCTTTTGGCCACAACGTGTGGCTTGGCGAGAAGAGCAGCTGACGCGATGACGCTTGTTGGTGTTCGGCGGATAGATATCTTCGTCGGAAGGAAGATTGGGCCTGTGATAAGATGACAGACAGAGCGAACCGAATGCTGACAGAGCGAACCGAATGCTGACAGAGCGAACCGAATGCTGACAGAGCGAACGGAATGCTGACAGAGCGAACCGAATGCTGACAGAGCGAACCGAATGCTGACAGAGCGAACCGAATGCTGACAGAGCGAACCGAATGCTGACAAACGGTCTATGCCGAAAAACTGTCGTGGGACAGGAGGTAGGAAGACTGGATATATATATATATACGCTTGCGTGCTATTTAAGATGATTAGCTAAACGAGATGCACCTGTGCCAAATTGGATGATTATCTGATCGTGCTTCTCCCGAACTTTGTTAATAAAACCACATATATTGTATTGGAATTTAAATCTACAGACGTAAATAGACAAAATGCATTAAAATTAGCACTTAAATGTGTGTGCTTTCCACTAGTCTGAAAGAAGACATATAGAATCAAAACTGACCAGAGTATGAAAACACACTTGTTTTGCCTCTGAAGTGTCTCGTTTTAAATTCTGTAATGAATCTCTGAAAATGATGTTTTTGGAAGGTTGTTCTCCGCCTGACTCTCTGTCTCTGTGTCTCTGGTTTCAGCTGGTGTTTGAGGTGGTGGCATCTGGGGAACGGGGTCTGCTGGCCATCAGAGGAATCTCACGTCAGGGCCATCAGTGCAGTAAGTGTCATGAGACGTGAACATGAGGGTCACAGGGCTTCACTATCTGCTGCTGCCACACAGAACCGACGACAGACGCGCTTCCTTTGAAAGCAGATTAAAGAACAGAGTCACCAAACACTGCAATCCCACAATCCCCTCTGCTCTCTGTGTTCCTCTGTGAGCTCAGATGATTACAAACACTTATCACTCGCCAGTGTGAGTCACTTTGACAGTTTGGTAGTCACTCATTTTTATTTCGCTACTTTCTTCCTTTTCAGCTGATGCCTCTGAGGTTGTGTGGGTTAGTTAATGTTAACTAATGCTGCTGTAGGTGATTCATCCGGTCTAACATTTCAAAATCATTATTTACTCTTCTTCACGCTGTTCTAAACCTCTGGGACTTTCTTCTGTTCATGTTTCCCATGTATTTACAAGAAACTAAAGCTTTAAAAAGACACTAAAACCCATTGAAGTATCATCACCCATAAGACTTGAGCTCTGTATTGACGCTTTGAGTTATTTGAGAAATATGATGCTTTGAGTTAGAAAAATTAATGGTAATATTATTTGTTATGTATTAACAGATAATTTATTTATTATTATAAATATATATGTATTTATATTTTGAATTAATTTTTGTTTTTATTTTAGTTTATTTTTTTTGTTATTGATATGTGCTTTTTGTAATTTTTTTAAAATTATTATTATATAATATATTAGATTCGTATTGCACCTTTACATTATAATAACGCACTCTACTGGAAAACAAGCAAATAATAATGAAATGTATGTACATATTGAATGTAAATAATATTGAATATAAATGCATAGGAAAATATGGCAGTTCATTATTTATAATACAAGACGGCATAATACATAGAAAAAAAGTTAAAGCCAAATTAAAGACACTTAGGGATATCTTTTTAGAATTTATATATACATATATATATATATATATATATATATATATATATATATATATATACATACACACACACACACACACACACACACACACTTTAGGTTTTTAAATGTATTTTTCAGTTTCCAGTATATTTCAATTTTAGTTTTTAATTGGAGTTATTTTAGTACTTTAAACTTTACTGGTTCGTTAAATGCAGAAGCTCCACTGGTGCTTTTGTAAGGATCAGTTTCCATAAACAGCAGTTGATCGTGACAGATATGAAGTCATACAGCTTCATGATCTTATAATTAATAATCGTTTTTAAATGTCTTGTATAACGTGGTTCATCAGCTGATAAATGAAAGCACATTTGGTTTTCAGTGATGTTTCTGTGAGCGTCTGATGTTTGACCTTCACTCTTTCACCTGCTCATCCATCTCTCCTCGTCTGTTATTCATCACTCTTAGTCGTTCTCTCCATCTCTCTTCCCTCGTTTGTTCTCAAACTCCGGTTTCATGTGAAATCACATTATTCCCAAGTAAATGCATCATGTTTGTTTCTTGTTTCTCTTTTTTTTGTATCATATTGGATTTTTTTTTCAGATTTTTTTTTTATGATTATTTTATTACTAGACTTTTAGGTTAATTTTAATTTTAAAAATCTATTTTTGATTTTAATTTTAGGTTTTATTCTTTTAACCTTTGTTTTAAAATTGATTAAATTTTGGTTCTTCTTTTAGTATTTCCACGTGGTGATCCAGTTAAATACACTAGTGTTAATTAATACTCCTTTTAATTTTAGTTTAATTTTAAGTAATTGTAATATTTTAGGTTTAATTTTAATTAAAATCTTTTTTTTCTGTTTTTAGGTTTAATTTATTATTTAATAATGTATTTAGAAATAATTTATTTTTAAGTTATAGTTAATTTTTTGTATCTATAATAAATCAATAAAGAAAAAAAAAACCTGCTCATGCAACATTTCTAATTTCTGTTAGTTTCATCTAATATTGATACTTTATTTCATCTCTCCTTCCGCTGGTTCTCTCTCTGGTGTTTCTGGGTTCTGGGGCTGTTTTCTCATTCAATCTGATGTGTTTCGTGTCTCTCTGACCTTTTCTCGCGAGTTTCTCAAAGCGCTGCGTCTGGAAAACTCAGCGGTTGATCCTGTAATATCCTGATGGAAATGTGCTGAGTGAACGTGTGCGGATTCATTTTCTGACTGATTCACTGCAGTTTCACAGGTGTAAGACGCAGTGGTGGACGAAGTACACAAATCAAGTACTTGAGTAAAAGTACAGATACATATGGTAAAATATTACTCCAGTAAAAGTAAAAGTACTCCTTTTTCAATTTTACTCAAGTGAAAGTACAAAAGTACTCAATTTTTTATGTACTTAAGTAAAAAAGTACTGCAAGATAGATGTTTGCAATTTTACATAGGCTACTTAATTTAGTTTTATATTAGCACATTTTTTTATAATCCTACTGCTCAAAATATGGAGTCAAGATATATTTTTGTTGTTGATATGGACTACGCTGATGAGAGTGATGTTAACTGTGAAGCTTACACTGTGATGTACCTGAGAGAAAACAGAGATGACCATCTGATCTTCACCAGTAAGAACAAAGTATTTTAAAGTTAGTTGTTTTACAGAACATCAAAGTTACAGTACAGACCAAAAGTTTGGAAAACTCATACAAAGAGTTTTCTTTATTTTCATGACTATGAAGATTGTAGAGTCACACTGAAGGCATCAAGGGCTATTTGAGCAAGAAGGAGAGTGATGGGGTGCTGCTCCAGATGACCTGGCCTCCACAGTCACCGGACCTGAACCCAATCGAGATGGTTTAGGGGTGAGCTGGACCGCAGACAGAAGGCAAAAGGGCCAACAAGTGCTAAGCATCTCTCGGGGAACTCCTTCAAGACTGTTGGAAGACCATTTCAGGTGACTACCTCTTGAAGCTCATCAAGAGAAAGCCAAGAGTGTGCAAAGCAGTAATCAAAGCAAAAGGTGGCTACTTTGAAGAACCTAGAATATGACATATTTTCAGCTTCACACTTTTTTGTTATGTATATAATTCCATATATAATTCCACATGTGTTAATTCATAGTTTTGATGCCTTCAGTTTGAATCTACTATTTTTATAGTCATGAAAATAAAGAAAACTCTTTGAATGAGAAGGTGTGTCCAAACTTTTGGTCTGTACTGTATATATGACATGATAATAAGGCCTGAAGTTAGGAAGAACATTTTAAGGAAAAAAATAATAAAAAAAATTTCATAATGATTTTTTCCTTCTCAAATCTTGTCTGTGGTTTAAAAACAACCCTGGCCAAACGGGGTGCATCTCTTCCCACTGATAATTACTGTAGTTACCATGTTCTGAACATCACATCCTTTCTTTTCTAACCAGATGTAATCTATCTATCTATCTATCTATCTATCTATCTATCTCTCTCTCTCTCTCTCTCTCTATATATATATATATATATATATATATATGTGGCTAAATAAAAATATTTGGACATTTATAAAAATTACATCAACTTAGCACCAACAAGCTTGTTAGCTAGACAGTTAGCATCAGCTAACAATATTTACTTATTTTCAGTACGATGAACATTCATGTCTGTCTACTCGTCTAGTTAATCCAAACAATATACATATGTATAACGTTACTGTCGATAAACAATATAAAAACAGACGTCACATAGGACATTTTAATAAAACTGTTAACATTACGGCAGCGGTGAATTTGAACATGCATGAGTTATTGTATTTAATCTGTGTTGTTTTAATTTTTTTTTTTTTGTTGCTGTTGTTGTTTTTTTACCTAAAATTGATGTGTCTGCATCACCTGCACTCGAGCATTTGAGTGGGCTTAAATAGATCTCTCTTTACAACGGATTTAGTTCCCAAACAACTGACAGTTTTGACCTAAATATGATTTTCAGTTACAATAATTAATCCAAAATTTCGACATAACTTACTTTTAGTAACATCAGACGCACGCGCGCTCACAAGATCTCCCGGTTCTTACTTCTGGTGACTCGCACTAAACGGTTCATTTGAATCAGTGAGTGGTCGACTCCAGAACAGCTGCAATCGGATCATTATAATTCGTAAACGAATCGTTTGGTGCGATTCGCGATCCGATTTAAAAGTTTATTTTAAAAAGACTCAGTTCGTTCATGATGAATCAGACACCGCTTCTGCGTGTCGGAGCACGTGATATATTATAGGGAGTAACGATATGTTTTATGAAATGTAGTGAAGTAAAAAGTACGATTTTATGCTTTGGAATGTAGTGAAGTAAAAGTAAAAGTTGCTCAAAATAAAACTACTCCAGTAAAGTACAGATACTTGAAAAATGTACTTAAGTACAGTAACGAAGTAAAGCTACTCCGTTACTGTCCACCACTGGTAAGACGTCTGGAGGAGTCGTCTGAGTTCAATCACTGAATGAAGCATCATGTTGTCAGTTGTTGCTCACTGATTCTCTCTCTGTCTGTCAGTCAACACGCCTCACTTCCTGCACATTAAGAGCGTGGAGGTCAACGCCAGACAGACGGCCACCTTCCAGTGCACTATTAACGGTCAGCCCAAAGACCACGTCCACTACAAGCTCTGGCTGCAGGTAAATCAGTCAGCAGAGCCGCTGTGTTTGAGTGTGTGGGGTCAGCAGTCTTCATTTAGGATTAGTTCATTGCCATTGTCATGTCATTTTCTTTTCTTTTCAGTTTAGTTTTTTTTTTTTTAGTTTAGTTCAGTTTTTTTTTTTTTTTGTTAAAAGATTTTATTTGGTTTTAGTTCAGTTTTAGGATTAAATTTATTTTCAGTTAGCTTCAAAATTATTTTCATTTAGTTTTAATTTAATTTAATTTAATTTTTTAATCTATTTTATTTTATTTTAACTTTAAAATTATTTGTTTTCATTTAGTTTAAATTAAAAATGTTTTTTTTTTAATCTATTTTATTTTATTTTATTTTTTATTTTCATGTCATATGTCATATATGATATAATATCATATTTTATTTTAGCTTTAACACAGCAGTTCCGTCCATATTAACTCTTGCTTTTTTATTGGATTTTATTTTTTATTAATTTACAGTTTGTAATTTAATTTGCAAATTTAATTTAGCAATTTTAGTATTTCAGTTAGTTTTTGTTTAGTTACTTATAGTAATAATTCATAAGGTCTGATTGAACATGAACACACACACACACACACACTGTTCTGTTGGTTATTCTAGATAAGTGAATTACAGTCAGTGTTTAGAGCTGGATCTATTTCTCCAGTAAACATTGATTTTGAAGTGAGCTGTATTTGGACATTTCAGCTGAATAACTGGCTGTGTTTTTGTGACTGGTCGTGCTCTGTTTGTGTGTGACTCTCAGGGCATCAGAGGACGAGCGGCTCCTATGAAGGACACCAAACCCGTCAACTCCAGACGCTACACCGCCACCTTCGACATCCTCAACACCACCAAAGACGACTCGGGCCGCTTCCGCTGCATCGTGCGCTCCGAGAGAGGGGTCGGCGTGTCCAGTTACGGGCTTCTGGTGGTCAAACGTGAGTTTTCATGAGCGCTCGTGATGGAGATCGCTCATAATTCTCTGGAGGTGGAGTCATATCCGGCTCACGTTCAGTCAGATGTCTTTATACGCTGCTCTCCACAGACCATAATATCAACAGCTTCCTCCGTGGAAATGAAGCGGCACAAATATCAAAGTCTACATTTTTTCCAATTGCTATTTTTGTCTTTCCAAAAAAAAATGAGAAGGAAAAAAAAGCAATTACTAAAGGAAAGAAAGTTGCATAAGTTCAGTCGTTTAGTTCCAGTAGAAGCTCTTTTTGTAGTCTAGAGGATGTTATGATGTTATAACGGGTTAATGAAGAAAATCATGCAGCCTAAAATATCTTTTTTACTGTAAATGCAAAAGATGATGATCTTATTCTGGCTCTGTTTATCCGTGTGTTTGTTAGCGGAAGGTTCCTCTCCTTCATCACGTCTCTCTCTCTGATTATTAGCCCAAATTGGCTCAGAAAATCGTATTATTTTACATTCTGCCCCTTTAGATTAAACATCGGCCTGTCAGGCGGCGTGAAACACGTTTTGTAGGAGACTCTCATTCTCGTGTGTGTGTGCGTGTGTGTGTGTGTGTGTGTGTGTGTGTGTGTGTGTGTGTGTGTGTGTGTGAGTGGCCAAGGGCAGCGAGGGGCGTCACAACGCTCTGTTTCCTCCAGGAGAAAGACGCCCGCAGGTTAACAAGACTGACCCGCGTCCTGTGACAGCACAATGAGAGTCATAAATCATTTACAGCATGCTTCCGTTCTCTGCACGCACACACACACACACACACACACACACACACACACACACACACACACACACACACACACACACACACACACACTCAAGTCTGCTGCAGTGCCAGAATGAACTTCTGCCAATGAATTAACCACCGAAAATACACCTTACTGGCCTCAAATGTGTTCTTTTTGCCAGTAGTGTGTTAAAAAAAAAATATATATATTTTTTATATTTTTAATATTTATAAATATGAATATATATATATATATATATATATATATACACACACACACACACACACAAATTTTGTTTGTTTGTTCAAACTTTATAAAAACATTTTATAAATATATTTTTTGTGTTTAATAGTAATGTTTTATATTTATGAATATGTATTTTAATATTTAGATTTTAAGTATATTTTTATTGTAAATATATATAGATTATTACAAAATAAAATAAAAATAATTTGCCGTTTTTATATTTAAAAATATATTTTATATTTATAATACTGCTAAACATACAGTATATGTTTTAAATGTATGGATATATTTAGATTATATTTGATTTTAAATAAATGTATACTTTTATTTAAAATATTATAGTATAATATTTTATATCATATATGTTATGGATATATATTTTAATATTTACATTTTTATAGATTTTATATATATATATATATATATATATATATATATATATATATATATATATATATATATATATATATATATATATATATATATATACACATACATACACACATACTATTTCAGTTTACATTTTTTCTACATATATTGTTCTCTTCTGATATTTCAGGATCTAAAGATGTTATTTGAGCGTTCTCTTCTGTGTATGGTGTGCTACTGTAGTTTGAGATTCTGTGTGTGACGGACAGTGAAAGAAGGAAAACACGAGCGAGGGGAAGTTGTGTGATGCTCGACCTTCTGAGGAGGAAGCTGGCCTGCAGACAGCGAGTGTGTGATGAGTTCAGGTCTCTGTCACGTCACATTAGCTCAGATTCACTCGGTCCGGCCCCAAACCTGCA
This sequence comes from Carassius gibelio, assembly GCF_023724105.1. NCBI lineage: Eukaryota > Metazoa > Chordata > Actinopteri > Cypriniformes > Cyprinidae > Carassius > Carassius gibelio. The sequence continues at coordinate 641,530 of NC_068394.1, forward strand.
GAAAGCCCAGAACCTCCTGATGACAGAGTGTGTCAGAGACGGCTCGGGGTGTGGCCCAACAGACCGCATGAGTGTGTGTGTGTGTGAGCGGCAGGTGCACAAACACACACTCGCAGGCAGCGGAGCGCTGACCTCTGACCTCTGACCTCTGGTGATCGAAGGGTTTCTGTACTCTCACTGGTGTCACATGGTCTTCTGATTCTGATGATGAGACACTTTTAGTTCCTCTGAACTAGTGTTTTAAAGGGTCGTGTGTGTTGTTTCATGATTTTACACTTTTACTCGAGTCAAGTACTAACTCTGTTTCTCATCAGAGAGTTGCAGAAGTAAGAAACTGTATAGAATTTCTTCTGCTTTTGAAAAAAAAATGCATACGTTTACAATTTTAGACTGCATTGGAAGTTTTGACAGCCTAAAATATTTATTACTGGCCATAACTGTATTTCAGTATTTGTACTGTTTTTTGTAACTTTTTTTTTTTTTAAGTAAACATGGCATTTAATTCAATTACTTAATCATTAAAATGAGTTACATTTGTTTTCATTAAAAGAAATAAAACCATTACAGATGTTCAGAACATTGAACATAGAGGAACAATAGAGGAATTGTAATGGTAAATAAAAAAAAAAAATGTATATATATATATATATATATAAATATATATATATATATATATATATATACATTTTGTTTAAGTTTGTTTGTTCAAACTTTATAAAAACATTTTATAATTATATTTTTTGTGTTTAATAGTAATGTTTTATATTTATGAATATGTATTTTAATATTTTGGATTTTAAGTATATTTTTATTGTAATTATATATAAATTATTATAAAATAAAATAAAAATAATTTGCCGTTTTTATATTTAAAAATGTATTTTATATTTATAATACTGTTAAACATACAGTATATGTTTTAAATGTATGGATATATTTAAATTATATTTGATTTTAAATGTATAATTTTATTTAAAATATTATAATATTATATTTTATATCATTTTTTTTTACGAGCACTTTTTATTAATAAATATGTTTTCATTCTGAGAATTGTTTTTTTTTTAAATTGCTTATTAAAGACAATTATTTACTTACTAAGTTATTTCTTTTTTCATGCATTTTGTTTTGGCAGCAGTAATTAAGTCAAATTAAGGATTTCTTTCTGGTTATTTATTTTTTAAAATAAAAAAGATGCATAAAAGTTGCATTAGTTCAGACTGAAGGTTTTCTTTAGCCTAGTTTCAGTAAATCCTCTTTTTGGAACGTAGAGGATATTTTGATGGGTGAAATAGTAACATTTACTGTATTATATGAATGTTGAAATATTGGATGTATTATTATAGAAAATATGACGTTTCGTACGGTAGGGCTGTATGGTGCAGCACCAGCACTAGTGATGACTGACAGCAGCGAGCAGTGAGCCGGAGTGAATCACATTCACGCGTGTGCATGTTCATGGCGTTTCGTGGCGTGTGTGGTTTGTCTGGAGTGTGTGAATCGATCAGCAGGAGGATGGAGAGAGATGTCGCTGTTGTTGTTGTTGTTGTGGGTGTAGTGGAGCGTGTCTGTGGTCACACCTGCACAGAGCTGCCAGGATGATGGATGCTCCATTAGCGCAGCTGTAATTGGCATTCTCCACGCTCCACATCCATACGCCGCTGTGTGGTTCCTCTACACTGACCTGCTCCTGCGATTCAGCTGCTATGAGCTCTCAGTCTGAGCCTACCGTCCGTCTGTCCATTTGTCTAAGATGAGCTCATTTCTGTGTGCTAAAGACAGCAGTGACGCTCTTAATCATTATCATCAATATCATAGTAGTGTGCAACCACTTTCTCAGTTGCTTTTGATACTGTTTTTCCACATTAATTTACTCCATATTATAATTTATAATTTTTATTAAATTTAATTTTTATAATTATATTTAATAATTTTATTTAAATAAATTTTTTTAATCATATATATATATATATATATATATATATATATATACACATTTTCCAACATTATATTTTGTAATTTTATTTTAGAATTTTAATTTATAAATTTTTTCAATTTATTAATGTTTTATTTTTATAATTGTATTAAAAAATATATTTTATTTTTTACAGTTGTAATTTATTTATTTTTTATTTTTATAAAATGTTATCATTAAATTACATTTTATTTTATTTTATATTCATCTAGGTCAAACATGCCATTAGAGAATTTGGTTCCAAGCAAAGTAGTGTTAAAATACCTTTTTTAACTTTATTGTAGAGAGTTACTGATGGTTTGAGCCTCAGCCGATAGTGAGCAACAGCAAATAAAAGAGATGTTTTTCCTGTAGAAACATCAGTCATGGGCCTCGTTTGTGTTCGGGTTCGCTCTGACACTGAAGCAGATTGTCTTGTATTACTAATAGATTTCCATGCTCTGGCGGCGGTTTCTGTGTGTGTGGCGTTGGGGGTGTTTCTTTATGGGCATACCGGGTGAATTGGAGCAGGACCGCTGGGGTGGCGACTAATGAAATTGTGCTCATCTGAAACAATGAAGGTCAGGAAATTAATTGGTTTAAGTCATTAGCTCAGAGGAATCAGGCCCGTCTGAAGATTTCGCTCTAGATTGCATGTTGTGGCTTTTGTGCGCGAGCGACGCGCCGGTGCTTAATTGTGCCACTTAATATTAAAGCCCAGAGACACAGGGCAGAATTAAGCAGCTCTTTGTTGATATGCGGCTTTTCACTCATCTCAGCATTTCATTAAGAAAATGACTAGCCTTCGAGAGTTCAGCTGACGAACAACACGAGCAGACAGGAATACAAGTCCGCAGAAACACTGGCATTACAGGTGCATCGAAAAAAATTATAATTTCATGGAAAAGGTCTCTATTTTTTGTCATATAATAAAAAAAGCTAACTTAGTATTTAAAGAGTTTTTTGTTTTAATTCTGATGGTTAAGACTTAGATCCTAGGAAAGTTAAAAATTCTCAAAAAAATTGAGTATTCCATTTTGAGCTTGATTAGTTTGTTTAATTTTTATTTTTTTAGTACTTCAACAGAAACAAAAATGAGAAATGTGTGTTTGTGTGTGTGTATATACTGTATTAAGGGTTGCACGACTAGTGATTTCTGCTCGAGTTACTCGACTACTCGTGGTTCATGTTACTATAAATGAAACTATTTTAAATGGTTCTTATCAATAAATGCGTATTAATTCAGAGCCTTATGCAACAATTAGCTACATATGTAAATTATCAAAACTTTATAATTCTGACATTACATATTTACATTTTTACAATCACAACATCACAAACACACGTACGTATCTGCATTCGGATACAACATCGTACAACGTCTTTTTTTCATAGTTATCACTGAACAAGTATGCAGTGTTAAACTAAAATATTAATTTCTAAAATAATATTTATCATGCAAGCAGAGAGATGTCATGAGAGATGTCAATGCTGTGTTTGATTTCCATTCTTTTCATTCATAAAGTTTATTGCGTGACTTTAGAGGTCTGTGTATAATATTGCGCTGATGGTTCAACTGTTATCTAGCAAACACCAGACTGTGCCAACCTCAGCAGAATATTCAGGCAGAATTATTCCTGTTCCGTTATTCATTTTTGAAGCCATTAACCCTAGCCATTCCGAATAAAGTATTCTGCTTCGAGCACACCCATAATTATTACATTACATATTTTAATTTTACATGCAACATAGATACAGTCATGGAAATTAAGATCTACACGCAATATTGTAATCCTAAAATCCACATCGTACTTACAAACTCTTCGAATGCATTATTGTTAATGGATGCTGGAGTAGTCGATTGTTTCCAACAGCGCTGACTACTGGTTGAAGTAATCGATCTCTCTCTCTCTCTCTCTATATATATATATATATATATATATATATATATATATATATATATATATATATATATATATATATATAATATGCACACACATAATACATTTTTATTCATTTATTTAGCATGGTTTTAGTTTTAGTTAACAATAATAACCCTGACTCAAACTTGGGTCCATAGAAAATATTAGATAAAAAACTGTATGATAATGTACAAACAAATAAAAACAAGCTACTGCATTAAATCTTCTTTACTTTTAGCTAGCTAAAGGGAAATGTAAAAAAAGTAACATGACTGTAACATTACAAATTTGATGGCTGAAATGTCCTTCTGTGTCTGTTTCTCAGAGCCTCCGATCCCCATCGCTCCTCCTCAGCTGACGGCGGTCGGCGCCACCTACATGTGGATCCAGCTCAACGCAAACTCCATCAACGGAGACGGGCCGATCATCGAGAAGGAGGTGGAGTACCGCACGCTTTCTGGAAGCCTGATCGACAGCCAACCAGTCGACAAACCCAACCACAAGATCGGCCACCTGGACCCCGACACAGAGTACGAGATCAGCGTGCTGCTCACCAGACCCAACGAGGGCGGCACCGGGGCCCCGGGCCCACCTCTCAGGGCCCGCACCAAGTGTGCAGGTGAAAAATGAGTGATGTTGTCAGTACACAAAAATTTATTCACTAAAATAAACTGATTCACTACAAAAGACTGATTCACCACACTGAACTGATTCACAACAATGAACTAATTCACTAAAATGAACTGATTCACTACAACAAACTGATTC
>NC_068394.1:651173-673673 GCF_023724105.1 Carassius gibelio
GTAGAGTGATTGAGTTTTGATTGTGGGTTTTCAAAAGCTGTCATTACTGCTCCACTTCCAGCCGTATGAAAGCGCTTTGATAAGGATGAAAGCAGCGCTGTTGCCCAGATGGGTTTGTTGATATTGCTGCTTCCCGCCGAGGGGCTTCACAAACAATAATGCGGCACGGCCGTGATTCTTCCACTCGCGCTGTCTCTGTTTTCTGAAACAGACGTGAACGACACACTCGAAGCTCGGTGCACACATGAAACACTCTCGCTGCTTTTGATATCCACTCTCAGAATGAGTTTCTTTATTCCCTGGTTATCATGGAAGAGTTTCCTCGCTGGACTGAAACGCGACAGACTCTCAGGATACGTCAGCAAAGTCTCTAACACCAGATACTCATCTTCATTTCATTTATTTTTAATTCGAGTAAGCATCATTTCAGCCAAATAGCCTGTTAGATTCACTTAATTGAGTGTAAGAAGTAAAAAAAAAAACACGAAATCTATTTAAAATATTCATGATTTAATAAACTTTATATTAATTACATTTATTTATTTATTCATTTATTATTTTTTATTATTTATCATTGTTTATATAATTTTTGTAAAATTTTTATATATTTAATATTTAATAAATAATAATAATACTGAATACATTTAATATGTAATTAATTTGATTTATGCACGCCAGTATAACATTTGTATTAAACATTTGAATCAATAAAATCAGCCTGATTATTATCAGCAATATTGATATAAAAGCCAGCATTATATCATGTGATGATTTTATAGTTACTGTCAGGTGACTGTCTTTATAACGGAGTCATTCACTGATTTATTCGAAGACAAATAACTGTCTTTATGAGTGACTCACTGATTCATTAATTCAACTGATTTGTTCAAAAACACGATTTAAATCAAGAACAAAACACGACAACTGTCTTTTATGAGTGAATCGCTGATTCATTCATTTAACAGATTCAAGAACAAAACAAGATAACTGTCTTTGAGTGACTCACTGATTCATTTATTTAACAGATTCAAGAACAAAACAAGATAACTGTCTTTGAGTGACTCGCTGATTCATTCATTTAACAGATTCAAGAACAGAACAAGATAACGGTCTTTGAGTGACTCACTGATTCATTCATTTAACAGATTCAAGAACAGAACAAGAAAACTGTCTTTGAGTGACTCGCTGATTCATTCATTTAACAGATTCAAGAACAGAACAAGATAACTGTCTTTGAGTGACTCACTGATTCATTCATTTAACAGATTCAAGAACAGAACAAGATAACTGTCTTTGAGTGAATCACTGATTCATTTATTTAACAGATTCAAGAACAAAACAAGATAACTGTCTTTGAGTGACTCGCTGATTCATTCATTTAACAGATTCAAGAACAGAACAAGAAAACTGTCTTTGAGTGACTCACTGATTCATTTATTTAACAGATTCAAGAACAAAACAAGATAACTGTCTTTGAGTGACTCGCTGATTCATTCATTTAACAGATTCAAGAACAGAACAAGAAAACTGTCTTTGAGTGACTCACTGATTCATTCATTTAACAGATTCAAGAACAGAACAAGATAACTATTGAGTTCTCAGGTCTGCAACAAATAGGTCAAAGGTGTATTTAATATTAAAATAGTTTGAACTTTTAGAGTTACTGTACATTGCAATGCTACTTTATTTTAATTTATTTTCTAATGATTTATATTATGTATTTAAATTTATATTTATAAATGTTTGTTTCTATAATTCATATCTAAAATGTAAAAAAGTGAGAAAAATAGTTCAAGAATGCATTAAATTAAAATGCAATGCACATAAAATTTTTTTTTTTTATTTGCAGTAATTTTTACTTTATTTTTGATCTTTTAAATGCGCTTTTGAACAATAGTGCATGTATATTTCTCACAGAGAAGAAACTTATATGTTTTATTCATTCCGAAGAAGAAACTAGGATGGACTGAAGGTCTTTCAGTGTTTCCGATATAAAGGTGTATGTATCAGGTTTATAGCAGAGCCATTGAGCAGAAGGTCAGAGGGGTCACGGAGAAAAACGCTGTTCAGTTCACTGATGTGTTTAAATATGTCGTGCTTTAGATAGTTAGCAGCTTAAACGCTGAGAGAAGGAAAGTCTTCAGAGGACAGCGATTGTCCTGCAGTCAGCGGCAGGAAGACTGACCTCAGTGACAGGAAACACATGATTGTCCTTCAGAAAGAGCTGAAACTCCAGAAAACCACTGCAGCTCATAGAGCAGAATCAAAGGAAATGCTAGCCACATCACTCTTAATATTAGGAAGGTAATGTTATCTTGATGTGTAATTTTTTTTCATGCATAATTTATTGTACTTTTTATTATATTGCATTTTTATTTATGTACTAAAATAAGTTAATACCAAAAGAAGTTTCATGTGTTTATATATATAAAATATCATTACATTTTGTAAAATATATATGTGTTTCAGTGAGTTTTGTGTGTGTGTGTGTGTGTGTGTGTGTGTGTGTGTTTGTGTGTGTGTGTTATCTCTTGACTGCAGTTTGTTTGGGGTTATTTTGTTTATAGTGGCAAAGTGAAACACAAGGAACACTCTCCTCTGGTGTTGCTTTATCAGCACCTAAACACACACACACACACACACACACGCAGCAGATAGTGTGTGTAAATAAGAGTGATTTGTCTGCTGGAGGTTTTCCTCTGTGTTGGGGTTAATCGATAGTCTGTTAATGGTATTTTCACTGAATGTCGGCAGGTAATCAATGAGTTAAAACAGATGAAGAGGAGTTTGAGCGGCAGAGAGAGCCAAAGGCTAGAATCACACACACACACACACACACCCTTACAGTGAAATGTCTTCCTCTGTGAAGAACCTTCTCATTTAAGCAGTAATGCATGAGAGATAGTGAACACAGTTGTGGCTGAAGTATATAATAACACACAACTATCAGGATCATGACTCTTCCTCTTGGAGAATCTGTGGAGATGTGATGAAGTGTATGTAAAACAGGCAGATGAACGGAGGCGTTGAGACTCTGTTTGTATGGAAATGCTGCTCCGCTGCTGACGGCGAGGTTCAGCTGCTGTTAGCGCAGGATTAGGCTTTAACTCACGCATGTGATTTAGAAACTTTCAATCGCAGTATTTTCTCCAAACGCCCCAGAGAAACTGATTTAATTGTTATTTTTTCTTCTTTTTTAAGCAGGCAGGAGTTTATTAGTGCTGGAGGTTTAGTCAGTCATCAGTATAGTGCTGGTGGAGTTATTAATGTTTCTGAAAGAGTCTCTTCTGCTCACCAGAGCTGCATTTATTTGATCATAAATACAGTAAAATACTGAAATATTATTCTGATGTAAAGCATCTGTTCTCTGTGTGAATCTGTGTTAAAGTGTAATGTATTTCTGTATTTTCAGCATCATTCCTCCAGTCTTCAGAGTCACATGATCTTCAGAAATCAGTCTGATATAATTTCTATTTTGATATTGTCCAAAGCGATTCAAGCTGCTCATGGACTCCTTCAGCTAATGCTTTGTGCAGAACGGCTCCGGTATCTCACATTATAATGCCTGTTATCTCAGGCTTCTTAAAGATGAACCGCAGACTGTTTCCTTCAGAAAAACAGATGGCAGTTCAACTTTAACAAGCCGTTTCTACCGGAGCGGCTGGATACTGTACATGTGTGGCGTCTCATTAGTGCCGAAGCGTCTTTGTCTTGTTAAGCGTGTGTTTGAGTGAGAAGTAACTGAGAGGCTCCACAAAGAGCTTCATTTGAGCCGAGTGATTAATGCGTCCCGTCTCGGAGTCTGTTCAGCTCTCACCTCCAGTGTTTCTTACAAGCTGCTGATTAAAAGGTGTTTCCAGAGCCGTGTTTTAATCTGCAGCTACACACACACTGAATAAAGACCAGCCTTCGCTTCGTTTCCCTCTCAGACTGTGCTCTGTGCACGGTTCATTCTGTGTTTGACGTCCGCAGCTTCAGTATGGCAGACTTTCTGAGGGTCTTAAAGTCTTATTTCACCAGTGCACAATTTAAAGCCTTAAAGCATGGGATAAATATGCACTGAATGAGTCTCGTCCTCCGTTTTTCTGTCTTGTTTTAAAGTTAGAATATCTAAAGACACATTTACTGCAGATGCACCACAAGTCAAAATGAAGTGAGTTTGTGCTGAAAACAAGAACAAATATCAATATAAATATCAAATAAATCAAGTTCATTTTTCTGAACCCACTGACTTTTTAGTAAATGTCTCAATGTAGTCCCTTTGTTGAATTGAAAAATCGTGTTGCCTTTTATTTTTATATTACTTTTTTGGAATGGAACGAAACTTGGTAAATGGCACTTGCAAGGTGAACATACACAAAAAATGATGCATTGGAAATTATTAGAAAGTGAATTTCATCTAGTGGAAACATTTGGTACTGCGTGCACACTAAATCTCATGTTTTGTGAGATCAACTTCAAATTTGGAGCATAATTGGATTTATGGATTTTCTCAAAGTTTTAGAGTGAGTGTGTGTGTGTGTGTATATATATATATATATATATATATATATATATATATATATATATATATATATATATATATATCATTTTTTGTCTTTAGAAAAAGACCAAACTTAATTCTTCTTTCAAGATTTACATCAGTTTCAGGTCTATGCTAAGAAAGTAGCATAGGTAATTAAAAGTAACCAGTAATAAATGGATCAAAATGCATTACATTTATTTCATTAAAATAAAAAATAAATAAAAATGGTCATTTTTTTTTTTGCTATGTTAGCAGAATCAGAGGGTTACGTACATTTTTTTTTGACCCCATTGACAGATATTTATTTTTCCATCATGCACTAACTTTATATGGTATTTACATTAAATACAATTGATTAGATAGTGTAGGTGTCTTTGATATCAGATCTTTTTGTGTTTTTACAATGCAACCGCTTCTCCAGCTGTTCAGATCCAATGCACAGGCTTTGAAGACTCATCATTGTGGACAGTGTTTTTAGTTTTTACAACTATCCATATTTAAATTTGGTCATATTTGTCTGTAACAAAAACAATGGATATTTAGTTTAGAAAGACATTACTGATGAAATGTTCTCCTGTGTTTCAGATCCCATGCTGGGCCCTCAGCAGCTGCAGGTCGTGAACGTCCAGTCCAAGCAGTTCACAGTTCGCTGGGAGCCGTTCGGATACAACGTGACGCGCTGCTACAGCTACAATCTGACGGTGCAGTACCGCTACACGGCTAACGGTAAAGAGGAGACGCGTGAGGAGATGTGCTACGATACTCTGAGCAGCACGCCGCAGCACACCATCCGCAGTCTTCCGCCATACACCAACGTCAGCATCCGCCTGCTGCTGCAAAACCTCGAAGGAGTCAAAGAGAGCGACGAGCTCGTCGTGCTGACCGATGAGGACGGTCAGTCACCAGCATTCAGAGTCCACTCACAGTTTTAATCAACTCTTTATTAACAAAAATGCATTTAAACTATTTCATAGGATTTTGCGGCAGCGTAAGACATAATAATACAATGCATCATATATGATTCAAATTTCATTTATAAATTGTCTTGGGGAATTTTTTTTTTTTTTTTATCTTAATGTAACATTAAGAGTCTGAATGATATACATTGACGTTTTTGATAAAACGTTTTACTTTTTATTTAATTTTTTTATGATTTGCTTTGTTGTTAGACGTGATTGACAAAACATTGTATTTTTTTATTATTAAGACTATATTAATAATTTATAATATTATATAATATACATTTAAATTTATAATTTACAATGTTATATTATATTATTGCCATTTTTTATGATTTGGTGGCAGCCTTGGACATAATTCAAGTTAAATTTATAAATATTCTTGCAAAAATTAAAAATGAATCTCACGAACAAAAACGGTTATCTTGATTTAAACATTGACACTTTTATTTATAAAACATTGTTTCAATTTTTTATTATTTTGGTATTTTTTATGATATGCTGTAGCCTCAGAACAGCAAAAAGTTTCATCTTAATGTCATATTTATTCTTGATAATAAACATTGACAATTTTATAAAACGTTTTATTAATATTTTATTGTTATTTTTATGATTTAACTGTAGCGTCAGACATACTATAATACATTTAGATTGTCTCTTGTCTCTTCAGATCGATACGTGTTTGATCAGCAGACTCTGATCGGTCTCCGTCTTTTCTTTTCCAGTTCCTGGCGCCGTCCCGCACGAGTCCATCCGAGGAAGCACGTACGAGGAGAAGATCGCCCTCCGATGGAGAGAACCGCTCCAGACGTACGGCATAATCAAACAATACGAAGTGAGTTCTGATTCCTTCAAGCTCCAGCATTCATCTTCCAAGGAAGCCGCCGTATGTCATTCTCTACACTCACTTAATTGACTAATAAATCTAAATGAATAACCTTTAGATCTGTAAGCAGCCGGCGCTTTAACGCCACTCAGGTCAGCAGTGCAGAGAGACTTTATTAGACTTTATTAAACTTTATTATTTATTAAAGAGCCGCTGCAACAATTACAGCCTCATACAGGAATGAAACGAGACGAGACGGAGTCATCTCACGCCCAGCCTATAGAAATATCTTCTAGGCTTGGATTTAATTCGATTCGATTATCCTTCACAAACTTACGATTTCAATTCCATATTAATGGTTTTGGGGATATATCAGGTACATGACAAATTCTCTCAAGGAAAAAAAAAATCTCTCAACTAATGCTGTAAAATATACCTGAGAGTACGTGAAACTTGCTGATTTGTATAGAAACTATGGCTGTCAAAATTAAATCGTTAATAACGCAAATTCATTTTAACGGCACTTAATTTATTAACACGTGATTAATGCTACGCACATTTTCTGTTTCAGGGTTTCCGTGGGTCCTTAAAAATTCTTAAAAGGTCTTCAATTTAGTTGTATTATATTTAAGGGCATAAAAAGTCTTAAATGGTACAAGAAAGTCTTAATCATGATTTTAGGAGGTCTTAAATGTAGGGAGGGAAAGACCAGAATTGCGATGTGGCATAATGTGACGATTAAACATCAAGAGGCGATGATTTAATTAAATAAATAAATATTTCAGAGTGCGCTGCTGTGCTGTTTTGTGTACCGTTGGAGAAACTGCTATATTTCTTAAAGATAATAATAATAAACGTCTGCTGTTTTTGTTCAGACCAATGCGAACCCGTGTTTTTTACGCGAAGCTGTAAATGTGAACAGATCGATATGAAGGTAATGTATTATAAAAATCTAAATGATTAAGCCAGTAAAATGTAGTTATTTAATATAATAAGTAATTGATAATAATTGTTTACATTAATATAGTAGTTTAAAAAAAAATTATGAAAATCTGAATCTGAATTCTTTATGCTCTATGTTGAGTATGGTTACACTAATAATAAACATTCATTTACATAAATATTCCATATTTGTCAATGCCCATGTTGATTAGAGTATTAAACTCTTGGAAAGTATTAATTTAAGGTATGTTGAAGGCAGATAAAAATGTGCGATTGATTGTGAGTTAACTTATGACAGTCATGCGATTTAAATATTTGTAATTGATTGACAGCCCTAATACGAACACTTAAAATCTACTCAATAAAGTTTTTTTCATATTAGCTTTAAATCACACAATGATATTTCTACTCCAATTAGTTTTTTTAAATATAAAAATTTAAATGGCGTCTGTCACAAAAATGTGAGGGATTTAGTCAAACACAAATTAAATGTTAAAGAACGTATATTTGATAATGATAATGAATATGTTATATGCTGCATATTTAGCAAACTGCTCCTCTCAGTTCATTCTTCTAGCTGACGTTATGTGATGCATTGCTATTGTCATCTCTCCACATTTGAAACTCTGATTGAGATTTTGGGAAGTAGTACTCTTTCTTTTAACATACAGTACATTCAGATGTTCATTCATGTTTATTTTGTTCTGTAACTGTTGTTAAAGCGAAGGAGATGATCTGTCACTCCACATTAAACAGCGCCAAAATGCCATTTCATATTTAAATATTTTAATGAAATGGAAAGAATTTGAACTGAGACGGATTCATATCAAAGTAATACACAAAGCATATTGCGATTTATTGGATGGGAGGTGCCACAATGTAGCTTTTAAATAACATTAATGTAACACTTTTTTTTAAAAATGTTGCTACAATTGTTTCAGAGAACATTCAAAAGTAGTGTTCCCATGACGACTGCAAATGGAATGTTCCCTTAACGTTTGCATGACTGAGAAAAAATGTTTCCCAACTATTTCAAAAACAGCACGTTTTGAATATATTTGCAGATATTTTTGTTATCTGGGTTAGCTGCTCTCCATATTGACTCTTACTGAAGGACGACTGTTATCTCCGGCGGTGTTATAAGTACAGGTGAAGCCTGATCTGACGTGTGGAAGAGCAAACCGTCGGAGGGGATTCTCATTGTTTGGGTGGCAGTTAAAGAGTCTGGGATTTGTGGGGCACTGGAAGAACAAACAGAAGCACATACCGCAGCGGTGGTCTCACAGGAAGCTCACGCAGCAGGAATGTGGCAGGAGGAAACATGTTCCCTCCACAGGAAAAAACACCCTTTCAGCTCCTGCTCTGAGTGCAGTTTTATTCTATCAAAAAAGATATCTACATTATTAGTCATCTGCACTGAATAGCTTAAGCTCTTAAATGTGAAATGGCTTGTTGAATAACTAGGAAATGCATTGTGTCATGGAAGTGAAATGTAGAAATGTAGCATTGCATCAGTGTCTCAGCAAAGGATGCTCTGCAGTGAATGGGTGCCGTCAGAATGAGATAATCCACAGCACTCCAGTGAACATCTGGAGAAGTCAAAAGATGAAACACATCCAGCATTAAGATGTTTTTAACTCGAATAATCCATAATAACACTTCCTCCAGTGAAAAAGTGTTTAAACGCTGCTTGATCTGTGCAGATTTCTCTCCTGATTCAGACCAGAACACTTCTTCACTGGAGGAAGTGTTATTATAGATTATTTGAGTTAAAATCATCTTAATGCTGGATGTGTTTCATCTTTCGTCTTCTCCAGATGTTCACTGATGGACTGGAGTGCTGTGGATTATTGGGATGTTTTTATCAGACTCTCATTCTGACGGCACCCATTCACTGCAGAGCATCCATCACTGAGACAGCAAATAAACTCGCATCTATAAAATGCAAGGACTTGAGAGACTCCGAGTGCATTGCATTATGGAAGTGAGATGTGTCGCGAGCGCCGTCTCAGTCCGTCTATTATCGAAGCACACAGTGTATTTTGGCGGTTACATTGTGTGCTCATTTTGTGATTTCTGAAGTGCGTGACTCATTCTGCGGCTGGAAACTCGGAACAAAGCACCGCTCAAAAGAGTCATTGTTGCAGAACTTCATTTGTGGAAATGTGACCAATTAAGCTGTCAGATTCACGTTATGAAATTACATTCTGTCATCGCGCTCGCCTTCAAGGAAGTGTCAGAGCGGAGATCTGTGCCGATTGCAAAGAGAGAAGGAGCGAACGAAAGCTTTCTGCCTGATTAGAGTCGCTCGACTTCCGGCAGGATCGCTCCTCTGTGGCATTTCGGGAAGCTCACGTAGGTTTGTGCCGGTACGGAGTGTTTCTGTGCAGTTGAGGTGATGTCGTTTAGCTGCAGTGACGTGCAGAGCAATAATGGCACAGACAGCGAGTCGCCCCAGTGCATTGTGGGTTAAGTGCTTTGCTCAGAAACACAGTAATGATGGAGCAGCACTGTGATCATGATAAATGTCCTGATCTGGGGTCAGGTCTCCATAACCTTTATGAATTGCATACGTGTGTGTGTTTTTATTTCACTCCCGTCTCCTGTCAGGTTTCTGTATTGTGGAGAACTGCTTTAAACGCAGATGTTTTTGGTTATTTATATTACATGGACCCCCACATATGATCATCCTCATGTGAAGCAGTGCGATTTTAGTATCATTGAGGTGCTCTTCTAGTTTTTTTTTATTTTTTTTATTAAAGTTTTTGTAATTTTGTTGTGTTTTTTGTAATAAATATTTATGTATATTTAGGTTTTATACATACATACATACATACATACATATATATATATATATATATATATATATATATATATATATATATATATAAATATATATATATGATGTTTTAGTAACTTTTGTTTTTGTCTTTGTTTTTTTTTTTTTTTTTTTTTTTTCAATAGCACATTTTTTTTTGTTTTTTAGTAAACTATGATAACCTTGATGTGAGACAATATATACTATATTGATTTATAAATATTTAATTTCTGTTAAGTTACTACTTTTTTTTACTGTACTATTTGGTTTATTATCTTTTTATATTGTAATTTATTTTATATAATTTTTATTGTTTATTTTTGTTTTAATATATTTTTTCTATTATTTATTAGTTTATTTTAATATCATTTGTATCGTTTAATCTATTTTTATTTCTTTTCATATATTTATTTCCTATGTTTATTCATTGAATTATTATTTGATTATTTATTCATTCAATTATAATATTTTTTTATGTATTTTCTTTATTTAGAGTAGTAATTTTATTTAGATTTATTATTTTTAAAACTTTTCCCTGCACCCCAGTTTGAAAACCCCTAGCTCAACCAATAGCATGCATTCAGGGCGGAGCTTGTTGCTTGACAAAACGCCTATTAGTAGACAGAATACTGACTGAACAAACACATGCATGTCTTTTACAGGTGCATGCTTTTACTGTTTTGAGAGAATAAACTGTACGTTTAATAAATCCAGTGTATTCCAGCCTGTAATTCCTGTGCATTTGTTGCTGAATTGTTTGTGTATTATTTATCAGCACTCTTCCCTGGGATTGATTGGTTTGGTATTCCTTCAGTGTGGCCGTCTATCCATCTACCTGTCTTAGACTGACAGCAGCGAACCACTTGGTATTTCACAGCTGACGAGTCCCATCGCCGCTCCCTTTGTGCCCTTAAATTGGACGCAGAATGATGTGGCATTAGCCGCGATGCCCATTAGCAGCTGAATGATTTATTCAAATCAAGGCTCAGCTACTTTTCATGAAGTTATAATAGAAGCGCAGAGAGCAGAAGAGAATCAGAGAGAACAAGAGTGAGATCATACACAGAAACGCTTCCGTTTCCTCTAATTGTAATGGCTCTGAGTCTTGTGTTATTGCGTTTTAAAGCTCAAGACAAACACTTTATTTCTTTAAAATCAGGGATTCACAAGTGATTTGGTCCGCCTTAGACATGAAATATTTAATTGAAGCCCACCAGAGATTGAAGCTGAATAATTTCATGAAACATTCACATTTCAAGTTGACTCAAACCTCTTTTTATTGGAATGAAATGTATAGTTTTGGCCACATTGGTAGAAACATATCACTGTTGTAAATTCCAATTTATTATTATGAATTATATTAATATATTATTTTAATATAAATAAATTATCTTGCTATATTATATTATTTTTATATTGTCACATTATTATTATTTTATTGTAAGTATTGTTTTAAAAATGAAGACCGAAATATATTTCTGTTACAATTAAATTACAATTGTACTGTAAAATAAAATTACATTATATTACAAAACTATTAATAAAAAATAAATTATTCTACTCTTATTTTACAATACTAATATTTATGTAAATTATTATTTTTAATTATTATTATTTTAACTTTTATAGAAATGAAGACGGAAATATATCACTATATATTGTATGGTAAAATTATATTAAGAATTTTACTGTATTTTACTATACAAATTAGAATGCTAATATTTATGTCTTAAATAACTAACTTTCAAACACAATAAGAAAATAAATCGTATGTTTCACAATAATGCGCAGTGGGACTTTGGACCAATGAGATGGCACTGTGGGCGGGGCTTCCTCCTGTGATGTGCTGTTTTTGTGTCTTCAGGTCTTCTATAAGGCCGTCAGCTCCTTCGACCCGGAGTTTAATCTGTCCAGTCAGAGCGGGGACATTCTGAAGTTCAGCAACGAAACATCGCACATCTTCACGGGTCTGTATCCCGGATCCACGTACTCCTTCACCATCAGAGCCAGTACGGTCAAAGGATATGGGCCGCCCGAAACCGCGCAGTTCACAACCAAGATCTCACGTAAGAGCCGCCACACCAGCTTTGTGTGTGTGTGTGTGTGTGTGTGTTTGACGTGCTCATCGGTCATCTGTCCATCTTAACAGCGCCTCGTATGCCGGGATATGAGCAGGAGACGCCGTTGAATCAGACCGACAGCACGGTGACCGTTCTGCTGAAACCGGCCCGGAGCCGCGGAGCACCGGTCAGGTGTGTCTTCATCACATTAGAGTTCAAAATAATCTATCTATCTATCTATCTATCTGTCTGTCTGTCTGTCTGTCTGTCTGTCTGTCTGTCTGTCTGTCTGTCTGTCTGTCTGTCTGTCCGTCTAACACTTATTGTGTTGAGAAGTGTTTGTAAATATAGTATATATTATTATATATAATTAAATAAAATATTTTTAATAATAATAATAATAATTGTCTATTTTATTATTATTGTATTTATTTTTATATTACAATGCAACTGTATTCAGTGTTATTTTAATTTAGTCATTTATGTACTATTTTTGTTTATTTTCAATTAAATTTAAGCACTTGTAATATTTTTCACGTTAATTCATTTTAAAGTTAAAATTTTTGTCATTTTTATAAGTTTTAGTTTTAATTTATTTAGTTTGATAATTTAACACTTCAACTGAAATATATATATATTTTCAAATGTTTATTTCAAGTAATTTTTTTTGTAAATTTTATCAATAATTATATTAACATACATTGTTATAATCACAATGTATAATAATAATATCAAGTATAAATATTATTATTAGAGCTGTACAATACAGAATTTCTCCATCGTCACCGATAATCAATTATTCAGAATAATATCTGCCGATACCGATAGTTTGATTTTCTTAAGGAAAAATCATTAAAGGTTAAAATTAATAATGGGGCTATTATATTCAACTCATAATATTCAGTGTTGCTCTTTTTTTAATCTGTTATTTTGTTTTAATCACATAAATTTTGACGGCCCTAGATTCAACACAAGAGATTTTCTTCACAAACTGTATGAGTTCCAGTCTGACATGTTTTGGCTCTTTCTTGTAAATTACACTATATAATCAACCCTGATATAATAGATAGTGAAAAAAAGATAGTAGAAATAGAAATAGAAACGGATAGTATCGGCCGATAATCGGTATCGGCTGATAATCGGTATCGGCTGATAATCGGTATCGGCTGATAAGAGCAATTTTTTTCAACTATCTATTATATCAAGGTTGATTATATAGTGTAATATACAAGGAGGCCAATATATCGATTATCGGCCGATATATTGGTGCATCTCTTAACGATTATTATGTAATCCCTTCAAAACTAAAAAAAGTCCTTTGACTTTGGTCAGAAGTAACTGAGCTGAGACGTTGTTCATTTTAGACTCTGTTAATGTGGTGTCAGTGTTTGTGTGTTTGCCCCGGCGTGATGCTCTTCTTGTCTTTTGAAGATAAGAGCAAAGCCGATGTTTCATTCTGAAAACACCGTTTCCTTCGCTCAGAAACCTGCAGTGCTAGATTGTGTCCTGATGTCTCCTGCCTTCTGAGTCTGATTCCTATGATTCCTCTCACAGCCGAATGATTCTCAGCAGCACTTCATGTGTGTTTGTGCTCGTGATGATAATGTCTGCAGCTTCTTCATTATTCGGCAGATCGTTCTGATCGAGGGTCGCATTTAATGCAACCTGTGCAGCACAGAAAGTGAGGATAAAAGCCTCGGCAGAGTGAATGCATGTAAGTGTGAGTGTTATTGAAACACTTGTATGAGACGTTCCACACAGATGATGTGATACCAGATCACCCCACGAGCTGCTCTTATTACAGCGCTCAAACAGGCCTGAAAGAGCTTCGGCGGACCAGCGTGAAGCTGCAGATGGAATTGTCCGTCGTCTGCTGTGACTCTGCTCCTGCGGTGCTTAAAAGACTCCATTAAGAGTCAGAGAAACAGAAGCAGAAGTCGAGACGGCGGCAGGATGTCATGTCCAGAGTTCTGACGACTTTTAGCAAGTTCAGAAAAGATACTTAACAGGGAATTTTTAACAGTTATATAAATGTTAGGACAACACGTCCTTGTAACGTTATTTATATTTGAAGAACGTTCTCATAACAGATAAAAGGTTCATTGAACAGCATTTTCAGATTGTTATTTAAGAATAAATAAATCAAACAAAAAATTCAAATAACATGTTTTGGTTAAAAATTAAGTTAGTTAAAAATATAAACTATAAAAGTAAAGATTAAAAATCATGTTTTGGATAAAAATGAAGTTAGTTAAAAATATAAAACTATAAAAACAAAGATTTGGTTTTGGATAAAAATGAAGTTATTTAAACCTGAAATAAAATGTAGAAAAAAAAGACATTGTTTTGATGAAAATTATTATTATTGTTTTTTTATTATTTATTATTTTTTAATAAAAAATATACAAATAAAGATTCAAATAACATGTTTTAGATGAAAATTAAATTAGGTAAAACGAAAAAAATAAAAAATATATATTTTAAAGGAAAATTATTTAAAAAATATATAAAAATTAAGAAATAAAAACATTGTTTTGGATGAAATTTTTTTTTTAAATGTAAAAAATACATAAAAATTAAGAAATAAAAACATTGTTTTGGATGAAAATTTAGCAAAAAAATACCCCAAATTCTAATTACTGTAATGCAATTTTTATATATATTTCTTATATATTTTTTTTGTATTAAATAAAAATTGTGTGACTATGCCTGTAACTATTTTTCAGTGAGTACTATATATATATATATATATATATATATATATATATATATATATATATATATATATATATATATATATATATATATATATATATATATTGCATTTTACCCCATACCAAAATAAATAAACAAATATACATTAAAATGAATGTGTTTGATTTTATGCTCACAGAAGTAGTGAGTATCAGTGTCCGTCTCTCAAGCTCAGTGTAACAGGTTTTCATGTGATTGAGACGGTGTTCAGGTGAAGCTGGGGGGACATTAGAGAAGCACCCAACAAAGTGGCACAGCTGGATGAAAGTAGAAACCTGTTTTAGACGCTCTCGCATTCCTGGTCTATTTTGTCAGAAATTGGTCACAGCTGGTTTGAGACGAGGTTTTTTATACTCGATGCGTTTAAACGTAAAAACACGAATGTGAGATGAAACAAAATCTCAAACATCAAAAATATTTTATATATATATACACACACATTTTCAATTAAAATTCCCATTATTGTTATTACAACAATTACAATTAATTTGGCTTATTATTATTTTACATTTATTTTATTTTTGTTTACCATATTTATACAAAAAGTGTCTTTAATTTTATTTTAGTTTTTTTGTGTGTGACTTTATACTCTAAAAGTATCAAAAATATTTTTTGAAAAATTAAGACATTAAATTTTACCCTAAATTATTATTACTTTGATGCAAAAAAATAAAAACATTTTTTGTTATTAGTTATATATAAAATGTGTAAATATATGCTTACGGCAAATTTTCAATGTATACTAATACTTTTTTATAATAGAAAATTAGCATTTTTACCTTAAATATTTTTTTATTTTATTTATTTTTTTATTTTTTTTAGTATAGAAATATCTATCTTATGCTGACGATAAATATCTATTATTTAAAGTATTATTTGAGTAGAGTGTGTGTGGCTCCAAGCTCACACAGTTTTTCCAGTGAGTATCACGGTGTGTGTTTTGGCAGAAATTGGTCACAGCTGGTTTGTCTTTTGTGTCTGATGCGTGTAAATGTGAAAACATGACAGCGAGGCCGAAACGAGATTAAACCGCGTCTCAAGCAGCAGATGTTTCATGCTCATCATGAATGTGATTGGACTGCTCTGAATACGAGTGCGTGGGACTGAAGTGAAAGCGAGCGCGTGTTGGCCGTGTTCTCTCCAGTTATTCACAGAAGATGAGATGTGTTCTGATGTCTGGCAGGACACACTCATCTGCCACAATGCGCTCGTAAGGGATCAGGGCTAGCGTCTGTCAGTTTCGCTACTGTTTGTGTCTCCCACGCAGCAGTTTTCAGCTCTCTCTCCTCTGTTTCTGGAGATAGTTTCTCCTGCAGATCGTTCTCGCTCTCGTCCCCCGGGGCGCCGTGTTTCTGCCTCTGCTCTTTTCTCTGTTTATCCACTGCTATTGTTTCTTCAGGACTCGGGTTCAGTCAGGAGAGTCTCTGTGATGACACAAAGCAGCTTTTATTATTGCGTGGATTATATGTTTAGAAATCTTTATCCTCTTTGATTTCCCCGGTTCCTCTTAAAGAACGGCAGAAGCAGCATTCGTGCTGGTTTTACAGCCCCCCGAGTGGCATTTTATGATACTTTATTCAAAGTTGATTTTTATTAGCTTCTGTGGAATTCACAACAGTATTTTTATCTTTCATAACATTTTAGGAGGTTTTTTTTTTGTTTGTTTTTTTGAGGGCTCAACTTTTTTCGACACCAAAAAGAAATAAAATGAGGCTTAGTGTTAGAATCAGTATTTTCATATATTTTTTTAATATAAAATATTAAAATATTCTCTTAAATGTTATGCATTCTCTAATTTAATTCAATAGTTTATTTCATTTTTATTATTTTTATTCAATCTTATTTAAATTCAATTTTTGTCTCACCATATTTTTCAAATGAGGACTTTCTTTAATAATAATAATAATAATAATAAAACATTTATTCCAAATTATATATATATATATATATATTTATTCCATAACGTTAATTAATGTTTTTTTTATGTGTGTGATTTTATCCTTTAATTTTTGTATTAAGAATGTTATTTTTACCTTTAATTCTCATATGCTATATGTATATATATATATATATATATATATATATATATATATATATATATATATATATATATATATATAATACTTTTACCACAGTACAGTATTTTTTTTATTTAATGGCTGGGACAGGTTTGGTTGGGTTTTTTCTAGAATCCATCCTGAAATCTGTTTCCTGTTTCGGAGTCTTGGACAGTAAATTTGCCTGAATCTGAATCTGAATCTGGATCTGAATCAGTGGCTTTGTGTTTTGTGTTCAGACACTGATCCTCAGCAGGTGAATATCTGACAGGTTTATGAGAGAGAGGGAATAAATCAGAGATGTTTTAAATCCTCTGATCAACACGTTAAGTTCACAGATATCACTCTTAGACTGAAGCATGAATCATTTGATCATCTCTCAGTGGTGTTCTGGAGAGTAATAGACCTGGGCTGCAGTCATCTCTCTCGCTCTGTTGATGTTGATGCAGGTTTTATTGGTTTGTTGTATTGTCCGTCTGCTGATTATGTGTTTCTAACGAGCATCCGCTCACATAGCGCTCCGGTGGCTTCGGTTGCCCTGGCTCCATGTTAATTAAAGGACGAGTTTCTAAGGTGAATGAACGAAGCGGACGGATGTGAGGAAGAGAAAACCTACATGTCTAAAAACAGTTACATTATTACCTTGTGTAAAGTTCATGTCAATTTAAAGTAGTCTCCGATAGCCCAACTTACCACAATGAAAACACTTTAACTTGTGACGTTAATTTATTCATGTTTATTTATATTTATTAATTCCAATTAAAGCTGGAAAAGTTAGGAAAAATATAATACCACATCACTAAAAATGACTAAAATCTTAAATGTATGTATTTGTGAGCTACTTCTAAATATAAAGACTTTAATTTTTTCGTTGAAGCTGCTTTGCAACGATTTGTATTGTTAAAGTTCTATCCATATAAACTTAAATTTATTATTTTATATTATTTTAATTTTATGATTTTGAAAAGTTAGGAATTAAATGGTAAAATATAAATTGTACAATAAAGTAACTACAGTAGTAAGATATTTTGTATATTCATGGTCTTGTTTTTGCAATAGAAGAAATTACATTTTAAATTGTATTTATGAATAAAAATGCTTAACAATTTATTTAAATTTAATCAGATTTTATTATATTTCTGATGCAAATCTTTATTTTAGATTTTGATGTTATTAATAACCACATAGATCTTAAAGACATCTGTGATTATAAATGCAGAATGTGTGTGTATGGATGTAATATTTATTTCGGATTATTCAATTTTATTGCTGGATTTCAGCAGATTTACAGCTGAACATCATGTAGGCGATTAAGGAATTAATAAATCATTCCCCAACAAAAGTTATTCATTCTATTAACCTTTGTGAAATAATTAATCCGTGTCTGATTAACCTAAAGCCCTCTTAATTCAATTATCAATCAGTCTGGGGTAATGTTCAGCTAATTAGACCAATCACAGGTTTTAATTGCGGTTTCATTTGAAAGAGTCGAGCTGCAGTTTTGACTTCACTGCTGCTGTAATGAACAGAGCTTAGAGAAGAGAGCAAACGTATACAAACACAAAACACTTCAATAAAACACAGAAGATGGATGGATGAATGGAAGTGTGGGTGGATGGATGGTATATAATGTATTGATGGATGGATGGTATATAATGGATGGATAGATGGATGGATAATGGATGGATGGATGAATGTGTATATATAGAAGGATGGATGGATGTATAATGATTGCATGGATGGATGATTGACAGATGGATGGATGAATGGATGGACTGATAGGGGATGGATGGATGAACAGAATGATGGGTGGATGGAGGGATGAGTAGATGGATGGATGGATGGACAAATAGATTAACTGATGGAAAGGTGAAAGTATTTATAGATTGACGGATAAGATAGATTGATAGATGATGAATGGATGAATGGACAATACTATGGATGGATGGATAGATGGATGATGGATGAGTGGATGCATGGTTGGATGTGTTGGTGGGTGGATGGATGTGTTGGTGGATGGATAGATGGATGTGTGGGTGGTTGTTGGATGGATGGATGTGTGGATTAATGTGTTGGTGGATGGATGGATGGATGGATGTGTGGGTGGGTGGATGGATTTGTGGGTGGGTGGATGGATGGATGGATGTTTGGGTGGATGGATGGATGTGTTGGTGGATGGATGGATGTTTGGGTGGATGGATGGATGGATGTGTGGGTGGATGGATGGATTTGTGGGTGGGTGGCTGGATGTGTTGGTGGATGGATGGATGGATGTGTGGGTGGATGGATGTGTGGATTGATGTGTTGGTGGATGAATGGATGGATGTGTGGGTGGGTGGATGGATTTGTGGGTGGGTGGCTGGATGGAGGGATGTGTTGGTGGATGGATGGATGTGTTGGTGGATGGATGGATGTGTTGGTGGATGGATGTGTGGATTGATGTGTTGGTGGATGAATGGATGGATGTGTGGGTGGGTGGATGGATTTGTGGGTGGGTGGCTGGATGGAGGGATGTGTTGGTGGATGGATGGATGGATGGATGTTTGGGTGGATGGATGGATGTGTTGGTGAATGGATGGATGGATGGATGTGTGGATTGATGTGTTGGTGGATGGATGGATGGATGGATGTGTGGATTGATGTGTTGGTGGATGGATGGATTTGTGGATGCATGTGTGGTTGGATGGATGGAAGTGATGGTGGATGGATGTGTGTGTGTGTGTGTGGATGGAAGGATGTGTTGGTGGATGGAAGGATGTGTTGGTGGATGGATGTGTGTGTGTGTGTGTGTGTGGATGGATGGATGTGTTGGTGGATGGTGTGTGTGTGTGTGTGGATGGATGTGTGTGTGTGTGTGTGTGTGGATGGATGGATGTGTTGGTGGATGGTGTGTGTGTGTGTGTGTGTGTGTGTGTGTGTGGATGGAGGGATGTGTTGGTGGATGGTGTGTGTGTGTGTGTGTGTGTGTGTGTGGATGGATGGATGTGTTGGTGGATGGTGTGTGTGTGTGTGTGTGTGTGTGTGTGTGTGTGTGTGTGTGGATGGAGGGATGTGTTGGTGGATGGATGGATGTGTAGGTGGGTGGATGTGTGTGTGTGTGTGTGTGTGTGTGTGGATGTATTCTGTTGACTGTAGCACACAGGAAGCTGAAGTGTTTAGTGATCTCTGATCTCTGAGAGAGCAGCTCGTTTGTCTCCTGTGTTTCTCCATCAGCTGGATGTGCAGGAAGTGCAGGAGGAAGTCCGGTGTAATAATGCGACCCGCCGCTCGGCAGCTTGTGTTCTCACCTTCATTTGATTTGTCTCAGCGTGTCTCAGACGCCCATATCCTTGTAAGACTCCTTCATCTGCCTGGCGAAATGGAGAAAAAAGCTTCCCATCCGTCTTTTGGTATTCCATTATTTCTCCTCCATATCCAGCGTGCCGAGACCCGACTCTCATTTGCTGCTGTTTGGCTCTTTTCCTCTGGGCTTGAGTAGAAATTCAGCCCTGTGTGTCAAAGTTCAGTGTTTTAATATCAGAGAATAGCGAGGCTGGACTGTGATCCGGTTTTATTTCATACTGTTTAAATCCCCTGCAGATGGATCTGGCTATAAATTAGACGGCTCTCTCGCGAGCCTCGGGCCGCCGGCTTTAGCCAGTTAATTAAATGTGTTCAGAGGAAGACTCTTGGCTTGCATCACAGCGCCGGTGCCGGTCCAGCGGATTATCCCGGCTAAACACTGTCCTGTTGAAGCAAAGTTTTCCAGGAACGCCGCTCATATGTTCCTGCTGAAGCCGTGTGTTTGTGATTTGCCAGTCAGATGTTTACGCCAGATTCTGCTGGAAGCTCACACTGTCTTGCTCATAACACAGGTGTCTTGTCGGAATGCCATAATAGAATTTGTAAATTTTAAAATACAAAACATATATGTGTGTGTGTGTGTGTGTGTGTGTGTGTGGATTAATTTACATTTTAGATATTTTATATTGCATGTTTTATGTATTGTTATTGTTATATATTTTTTTATTTCACACATATCATCATTTATTTTAAATATATAT
Organism: Carassius gibelio; assembly: GCF_023724105.1. NCBI lineage: Eukaryota > Metazoa > Chordata > Actinopteri > Cypriniformes > Cyprinidae > Carassius > Carassius gibelio. Next base: position 672,158 of record NC_068394.1, read on the forward strand.
ATTTTTTGATTTTATATATTTTTATACCACATTTTACATTATTTTGTGCATTTAGATGTATTTATTTTTTTATTCAACAAATATAAATAGTTATTTTCCTCACCTACAGCTACCAAAAACAGGTTGGGAGATAAATATCATATATATAAAATATAATAATATCTAAATATTTATTTATTAAGGTAGAAAACATACCATACCGTTTTGGAATTGGGAAAAATTTATATACAACATCACTAAATTCACTAAAAACTTAAGTTTATGTATTTATTTTGTTTTGTTTGACAAGTATATCTTGTATATTTGCGGTTCCTTCTCAGAATTCCTCCAACATCTCACATGTTGTGTGTGTGTGTGTGTGTGTGTGTGCAGTGTGTATCAGGTGGTGGTAGAAGAGGAGCGTCCGCGTCGTTCCCGGAGAGCCGCTGAGATCCTGCGCTGTTACCCGATTCCCATCCACTTCCAGAACGCGTCCGTGCTGAACTCACAGTACTACTTCACCGCAGAGTTCCCAGCCGCTCGCATCCAGACGCCGCTGCCCTTCACCGTCGGAGACAACCGAACCTACGACGGCTTCTGGAACCTTCCTCTGCTGCCGCACAAGAGCTACAGCGTCTACTATCAGGCCGTCAGCACGGCCAACGGGGTGAGCACACACTCCACACACTCCACACACTCCACACACCCCACACACCCCACACACTCCACACACCCCACACACTCCACACACCCCACACACTCCACACACCCCACACACTCCACACACCCCACACACCCCACACACCCCACTCCCTCCACACACCCCACACACCCCACACACCCCACACACCCCACACACCCCACACACCCCACACACCCCACACACCCCACACACCCCACACACCCCACACACTCCACACACCCCACACACCCCACACACCCCGCACAGACTCAGACTCAGAGTGATCGTGCATCTGATCTCAGTGAGAGCACACTTGAGGATTTGAGGAATCACAGACTCGTTCCCCATCAGGGTTCTGTCTGACTGTAATTGTCTGTGAAGGAGAAAAACAGTGGTTATATGAGAGAAACTCGAGCAGGTAATTAGCAGCCAGTGAGCTGAGAATAATTTAAACGCTGCCCTTTACAACGAAACAACACTCCATTTATTATTATTATTTATCACGACGCACCCTTAAAGTGGAACTTTTTCTCACTCTGATGCACTCAGTCTTGCAATTAAAATAACAGCATATTTATATATTTTTATATAATTATTTTAGGTATAAATAAACTTTATATATATATATATATATATATATATATATATATATATATATATATACATACACACACACACACACACACACATATATATATATAGTGTATACATAATGTATATAACTCTTTTGATTAAAATATCAGCACATTCTTTATTTTATACTTTTATATTTATTTGTATATTTACCTATTTGTTTAATTTTTTTATTTGCATTTTTTATATTATTAATATTTTTTCATCAAATTGCTATATATA
>NC_068394.1:678673-711173 GCF_023724105.1 Carassius gibelio
TTAAATGTGAGCTGGGTTTCTGTGCTTTTTTAAAAAGTTTTTATATTTTCTGTGTAACTTAAAAAAAAAAATGTATGTAGTGCTATATGGTATATTTCAATATTTCTTCCATGTGTATTGGTGTAACCCATGACTGTTGTGTAAAGAATTATTTGTTGATTCGTTTTAGTCCTGAATGGATGGAGGTTAAAAAGGTAATTGAGGATTTTCAGGGTTACCGTCCGTCTGATGCTCTTGGTTTGATCCCTGCTGTTTGCTTCCTGTAGAAGGTCACTTTCCATTAGCTGGATCTGTACACTGAATACACACATTTACTGTGGGAAATAAACGCTGGAGCAGTTAGCTACTAAATTAGCTGCTTTTTATTCAGCACCGATGTCCGTCGAAGGAATAAATATGACCCCGCCAAACCCGAAACCCAAGGCTTTTGCAATGCGTGACCTGTCAGAAAATTACATTTCAATATTTACTGTTTGTTGAACAGTCCCAGGTGAAGGCTGTCCTCTGCTACTGTGAAATGCATTGATTTCACTTGTCAATCGTTTCATTGTGGATGTTTAATACTAAAGTGATGTTTTCCACATATGAACAGTAAAGAGAAAATTGGCTTTTTTAATTAAAACTTATGTAAACACATCTTCAGATCGCTCGCCTCCGTTACTGAATCATTATGCATGATCATGGATTCTGTTCCTCTTAAGTGTTTGCATGTTTGTTTGTGAGCGAGACTGTGATAGTTTGACCTCTGGTCATATAAAGCGAGTCTGTTTATGCCGATCGTCGTCCTCCTTAAACCCTCGCTGTAGCCTGCGGTCCATCTTCAAACACTTTTTTTCTCGCCTCCATCCAGACTGAAGAAACACAGACTCCAGAATGCAAATGATTGTCATGACAATAACAAAAGCCTAGACATATTTTTGCACTTATGCTAATAAACATACTCCATTTCTGTTTTCCTTTTTGGTCCAGAACGTTTTCATGATTTGCAGAATAAGACGACAACATTTATAATGAAGTCAATATTGTTTCCATACAGTGGTTTTGTATATAAGCCTATTTCTGCCACATGAGAGAAAAAATTATGTATTTGCAAATGAGGTAGAAGAGTCAAAATTATGACATGACAATTGAGTCATAATTATGAGATAAAAACATTGTAATTCTGGTGTTATTTATGAAATGTAAAATTATGGAGTTTATAATATTAGGTATAAAGTTGAAACTGATATGCTAAAAAGGAATTATGACATTAACAATAAAAATTATGACATAAGTAGAAATTCTAAGATAAACTTCTTTATGGCATAAAAATCATGAGATAAAAGTGGCTCAAGTCAAAATTATGATCTCAAAAGTCATTATCAGATCAAAATGAGATAAAAAGTTCAAATGAACAAAAAGTCATAATTATGAGATAAAAAGTTGGAATTATGAGATAAAAAGTTTTAATTATGGCATAAAAATTCAATTATGAGATAAAAGTCATAACTGTGACAATCATAATTATGAGATAAAAAGTTGGAATTATGAGATAAAAAGTTTTAATTATGGCATAAAAATTCAACTATGAGATAAAAGTCATAACTGTGACAGTCATAATTATGAGATTAAAAGTTGGAATTATGAGACAAAAAGTTTTAATTATGGCATAAAAATTCAACTATGAGATAAAAGTCATAACTGTGACAGTCATAATTATGAGATAAAAGTTGGAATTATGAGACAAAAAGTTTTAATTATGGCATAAAAATTCAACTATGAGATAAAAGTCATAACTGTGACAGTCATAATTATGAGATTAAAAGTTGGAATTATGAGACAAAAAGTTTTAATTATGGCATAAAAATTCAACTATGAGATAAAAGTCATAACTGTGACAGTCATAATTATGAGATTAAAAATTGGAATTATGAGATAAAAAGTTTTAATTATGGCATAAAAATTCAACTATGAGATAAAAGTCATAACTGTGACAGTCATAATTATGAGATGAAAAGTTGGAATTATGAGATAAAAAGTTCTGCAGAGTTTAAGAGGTTAATTTTTGCATAAAAATTCAACTATGAGATAAAAGTCATAACTGTGACAGTCATAATTATGAGATTAAAAGTTGGAATTATGAGACAAAAAGTTTTAATTATGGCATAAAAATTCAACTATGAGATAAAAGTCATAACTGTGACAGTCATAATTATGAGATAAAAAGTTGGAATTATGAGACAAAAAGTTTTAATTATGGCATAAAAATTCAACTATGAGATAAAAGTCATAACTGTGACAGTCATAATTATGAGATTAAAAGTTGGAATTATGAGATAAAAAGTTTTAATTATGGCATAAAAATTCAATTATGAGATAAAAGTTATAACTTTGACAGTCATAATTATGAGATAAAAAGTTGGAATTATGAGATAAAAAGTTTTAATTATGGCATAAAAATTCAATTATGAGATAAAAGTCATAACTGTGACAGTCATAATTATGAGATAAAAAATCATTATGGCATAAAAAGGCAAAATGAGAAATTGAAATGATGACATATAGAAATGATTGCATTATTAATACTGGAGTCATAATTGTCATAATTTTTGTCATGATAGTATGTCAACTTTTTATCTCATAATTATGATTTACCCTTATTTTTTTTCTCTTATCTGGCTTCCATAGATTTGTGAGTATCTGTCAGCAAGCAGTTATTTTGTTGTTGTTTGTTGGGAATCACCTGTGGCAAAACAGAAACTCGAACCCAAACAAGGGAACCTGCTCATCCATCACCATGGTAACGGCAGCCCATAGGCCCGGCTGATGGATGTTGTCAGGCCTTGATTGAAAAAGCGTAGCTGGCAGGAGGAACCGATCCGCGGCCCAGCTCAAATGTGCATCGCATCCACACTATTTTTCATCCTCTTCTCATTTAGTGCAGGAAATTGATATTTCATCGGGCACACAGTTGACATGCATCACATTATACAGTAAACAAACGTGCTCGCTCTGTTTCTCTCTGACCACTCGTACACTCGCTGTTCCTCCTCTGTGCCACAACCAAAGCTGCTTTTAGTCCATTTAGATAACAAACAGATGTTGCTTTTTATGTCTTCATGATTTTAGTTCTCGGGCATGTTTCATTGAAGTGTCAACTTTGTCTCAGATTATTGCTTATGAGAAAGAAGCTGAGATACTGTAGGACATCTAATTGTGACAAAAAGTAATCATTATGGCATAAAATGAGATAGAAAGTTATACCTTTGTCTCAGTTGCTGTCCTTAAAATTGCTTATGAGAAATAAAGCTGAGATCATTCGAGGTTTGTTGTATCTAATAACTTGACTAACTGTCTGCTTATACTAACCTGTTTTATTAACAAAAAGCACACAATCATATAAATCTTATTTCACTCATTTTCTGCTAGTGTCAGTATTTACAGTATACCTGTACATCACATCACTGTGTTGTATTTTCATCATGATCACAGTGACTCTCATTTCGGCCATGATTGTCTGGACTTCCTGTTCCAGGTGCTGCGACCCGGAAGCCTGATGCGGTGGAACCCGAGAAACAGACGGATCACACGGTGAAGATCGCCGGCGTCATTGCGGGCATCCTGCTCTTCGTCATCATCTTCCTCGGCGTGGTGCTGGTCATGAAGAAACGGTAAGAGAGCTTCACTTCTGTTCAACAATATTTAATCTGATTAACATGATATTGTGTTTAATCCCTTTAAAGATGAAGTGTGTCATTTAAGCACAACCACACTCCCACTATCTGTCAGTCGGATAGCCCCGCCCCCAAACTCTTGTGATTGGCCGAGACTGTGTCATAGTGTTGAAGGGTCAAAGGGCCAGTGACTCACTAATAAAGACTCTGAACATTATAATATTTAAATGTGAGAAAGATCATGCTTTGGTAATCAGAATTATGATATTAAATTATGAGATAATAAGTAATAATTATGTCATTAATGTATATAATACACATTAAGCAATAATTTATATTATGACAAAAACTAAAATCTAATATAATAGTCATAATTGTAACATAAAAAGATCAATTATGAGATAAAATGTCCTAAGGTGATCATTATTATAAGGTACAAAGTTACAAATCTGACATGAAAAAAAAAGTCATTGTAACAAATGAAATAAAAAAATATATAATGACATAAATTGATTTATTCAAATTAAAATTTTGCATACTAAGCAGTAATTGAGATAAAAAGTAAAAATTGACAAAAAATGTAAATTATGAGATAGTTAAAAAAGTCATAAATGTGACAAAAAGTATAATTTATGAAATATAAAGTAAATTGTGACAAATGAGATTTGATGAAAACATATGTAAGGTCAAAAATATGACAAAAAGTTGAAATTCTGATATGAATTTGAAAATGAGATAAAAAGTTAAAATTACGACATACTAAGCAATAATTGAAAGAAAAAAGTATGATGACAGTCATTGAGATAAAAAGTCATAATTGTGAAATTAAAAACTTTAGTAACTTAACTATGAGATAAAAAACTCAAGCAAACTGATAGCCTCGCCCCCAAACTCACATGATTGGTTGAGAATGTTTTGAAGTGTCACACTGTTGATTCCAACTGCCTCTGATTCACTTACAGTGACTTTGAGCATTAATATATGAGAAAGTGTGTGAGCGTGGGATGAAATGACTCACTTCAGCTTCAGAGAGCTGCTGTACCATACAGAAATCTCCCCGTGTCACGGTACATCCAGTGTGCTCATGAACACATGAAAGTCAAATGAATCTTTGCTGATGTTCTGTTCGCTTTTCAAACAGACCCTTTTGTCAGCTGAACACAGAATAATTGATTTGATCGCTCTGATAAGCACCATTACACAGTTTGTGGCACCAATACATGCTGCCTGATGAAATATTAATTTTTTTCTCCCCGCGCTGCTCTCAAACAAACGGCTTCGCTTTAATGACCCGGCGACGGGACATAACACAAATATTTTATATGAGTAGTTTATCTTGTGCAGAAAAAAGAAAAGAGTGAAAGAAAAGCAAGATAAGAGAGAAACATTGATGAAAGGCATTTATTTATTTATCTATTTTCAAAGAGACGCCCAAGGCGCATTGCTCCGGGCGAGTTTACATTAGATCCGTCCTCAGCTGGAGTAAAACCCTCCAGTTCTGCTTTAGATTCAGAGCACGTTTTCAGTGGTTTCAGATGTAAATTGAAGGCAGGGCCGAGTAAATATGTTTTTAATGAGAGTCATTACCTTCTCAGAATAAGGGTATTTGTCTCTATTGATTCTGCTGTTGAGCCTCACAATGGCCAAACATTTGAAGAAGGATGCCTTCATTTTGCTGACAATGTGATTTCCGTCAGATTGTTTGTATGCGTCGCCCGCGCCGTTCTTAGCATAATGACCTTGGCATCGCATGTTAAATCTCAGCGTAATTTGATGGGATCCATATCCACAGACTTCAGTAATTGAGTCAGGACTGAGTTCACTATTAAGAGAGACAACTAATAAACTTAAAGCGCTAGAATTGCTTTTGCAGCTCATGTATGTCGCAGAATTATAAACCTGAGCCCAAACTCACTACTTCTGCCTGTAACGAGAGCTAATCAGCCTGTTTCTAACCGCTCTATAACCTGTCCTCTCTCTCTCTCTCTCTCTTCACCCTGTACTAGACAAATGTGAGAGATTACAGTCTCATTAATGAAACACAAGCTGAATAAAGTCATGTAAATTGTTCTTGCATAAATGATTGCGTTCGATTAAATGCAAGCTTTGAGAATGGTTTGCACAGAATTATTTCCTCTTGCGTTTCATGAATGAGGTCTAGAATTGATCGATATTTGACAAAACACTGAAAACATCTTTCTAGAGAAATTAAGTTGACCAAAAACAGACATTTTTTACTTTAATAAATCTCAAGATAAACATTAAGAAAATTAATAAATTCTTAAGTTAATGTATTCGGTGAACCAAAGCTTCAGAAATGAAGTATTCATGATTATGAGATAAAACTTTAATTATGAGATAAAAAGTTTAAAATGTTGACAGTTGAAACTGACATAAAAAAAAAAATCCAAATTATTGTATACTTGGTTATAATTGTGATATAAAATCTTAATTGTGAGAAAAAGTTCAAAATTATGACATGAAAAGTTGGAATATGAGATAAAATGTCAAATTGACATATTAAGCAATAACTGAAATAAAAGAAAAAAGAAATTGAAAAAGGTGCAGTATCATTAATGGAACACAATGTAAATGCAGGTATACATAGACTAAAATTATTAAAGCACAAGATAATCACAAACCAGTTTACTCCATTATTTATGTATTTAAGAAACACTCACCTAACTGTTGAGGTTGACTTTTTATAGGGATTAATAAAAAATAATTATATCTTAAAATAGGCTGATGGCTGAAATATTGGTTTTATAAATAAATAAGCTAAAGAATGTGATATAAATTCCTCACAGCCTATATTTTCTTCTGCACTGAAGTCTGAGGACGCCCTTAATGAAATGTAAATGATATTAATAGTGACTGCCACGCCCACACCATAGGCACCGCCCACAGCTCCGCCTCTCAAAGCACACACGCAGAACAGAACTCGTCACATGTGTCACCATATCAGGTTTTGCTCATTTTCCTATATTTTCAGACATTAATATTTTTACTTTTTCTTTCCTTCCATTTCCATTCCCCCTCCACCCTTTCCACCACTGCTTTTGCCCTTCCACCCCACTCGGCAGAAGATCCTATCACTCCTACACTTACTACCTGTAAGTAACCACTTTGTGAAAACTAGTTGCAGTGCTTTCTCTTCCTCGCCTCTTTTGATATTCCATGCATGATTCCAAACCCAGTGACTTCCTCTCTTCAAACTCCAGCCTGAGCTCCCGCGTCTGCCGCTGCTGTTGTGTGCCTTAAATGATGGATGCTAAGACCAAACCAAACCCTGGCATTGCTAAACCCAGCTTTTTAAATCATTCATCACAGCGAACGCTGGAGTGATGGTAATTCCTCTCTGGAGGAGTTTCTCTTTGCTGCTGCGGTTTGAAGGGGGGATCTGATCTGATCTGATCGCTCGCTGATGAAAAATCCCTTTAGAGCATAAGAAAGAGCTTCATGAAGCGCAGGAGTCCAGTTTTCCCATTGCACTGTGTTCATGTTCACATCAGCCCTGATTCATCACTTTAGTTCCCTTAACTCCATGTTTACCTCATTTCTGTTCAGTTCTGCATGAGTCTGTTAAGTGCATGTTAATCATCATCGTGTTACACACACACACACACAGAAATGCGATCTGATTGGATAGTTGGATATAGTTGGATTAAATGCTTCAAACACGGAAAACGTCTGAATGCCATTCATGAGATACAAAATATCAAATCTAGTTTCATTTGTTTAGTTTAGTTTGACATGCTAAAACAATAATCTAGTGTTTGTCGTTGTTGTTCATGTTTATAGATATTTGACAAGGACATTCTCACATTTATGACTTTGATTGGTTTAAATAGTTAATTTCACATGTGAGTTGAATGTTTAACATGATCAAAATCAAATACACGTGGTATATTTTTATGACTTGCAATAAGGTTCCATTAGTTAATGTTATATTTACATTTATTACAGTATTTAATCATCTTTGTTATGTTGTTCCATGTTATTAGTTCCATTAATTAATTTTAACCGATATATCTTTTGAATTTAATAATATACACTGAAAAAAAAAATGGTGTAGAAACAATTGTAACTCATAAATAATTACAAAAAATGGCAAGAAATGCAATGAATTAAAAATTACATTTTAAAGCAGAAAAACTGAAATGTAAATTTCCATTAATCCTTATAAAAAAGAAAAAAGAAAAACGTATTTACAACTTCAATAAATTATTGAATTATTAAATGTTTAAATTATCTAAGATTATTATTGGATTAAGATTATTATATTGTTGGTTCTTGCTAATAGTTAATGTGAACAAATGGAACTTCATTGTAAAGTGTTTCCCACTTTGTAAAGTTTGGTGCTGCATGAATTAATGTAGTTTATTTTTAGAGGACTCCGCTGACAAATATGAGATTTAATCTGGTGTTTACTCGTTGAGGGATTTCTTCAGGGCTTCAGACGTGACATTCATGGAGGAATGTGTTTGTGTGGGGATTCAGAGCCTAAGACCAGATCAGATCTGGAGTCTGTTGATCAAATCCCCCGATATGGCAAAGATCTATAACTCTCATTATGTTTGAACACAGATATACTGCACCACAGTCCTCTCTGACTGGATTTACATTATCATCCATCTGGTCTTGTGCAAACATTTACATTCATGCATTTTGCAGATGCTTTTATCCCGAGTGACTTGCCTGAAAATAACAGTAAATAATCAACGTATTTAGTCAGAAAAAGTGTGTTTTACTTACACTGTGTGCTAATCAGATGCAATGTGATGAATCTTTTAAGAGTTTTTGTCCTAAGCCACAGCAGGACTTTGATTCATCATGATTCATTCCATGAATCACTGAATTGTTAAAATTGATTTGTTAAAAAGCACAGATTCATTTACGACTAGAAAATGTCTTACTATGCTTCATTAAAGATTGCTTATCAACAAATCTTAAGAGATTTCAGTAGCATTAAGCTTCATAATGAATGAACTGCCTTCTGTTAAAATGATTTGTTCACTTAAAAGTGAGTTTTAGGTAAGGATTAATGTGAGTTTTTTTTTAATAGAATTATTTTAATAAGACAATTAAGACGTTGTGAACTGATTCAATGGTTAGGGTTAAGAGTCTTTTATTATATGATTCACTGAATCATTCAAATTGATTCGTTAAAACTCTCCAAATCATTCGCAACTGAAACTAGTCTTATTATTCCTTAGTAATATATATATATATATATTTTTAAAAGTGTTTTAGCATCATAATGAACAAATGATAATTCAAATTGATTTATTCACTTGAAGGATTTGTTTAAACGAATTAACAAAATCTTAAATCGACATACACTTAAAAATAAGATTTGAATTTACGTTAAAACCATTAATTTCACTCCGAAATTGTTACTAAATTTCACAACTAAACCATTAACATTAAATTAAACAGTGAATTATGAAATAATAGTGATAATGAAGTAATCTTTGCAGTACGGTGTATTTGTTCATTGCATTTCATGATTTTAATTGTGATTGTGTAGTATCATGCAGGATTTCTTTCTATTTAACATGGACAGACAAACTCATCATGTTAAAAATAAGTAAAAGAGATGTGAAAGAATAGATTAAATATTTGTAAATTATAAATTAGAAGTGTATCGTGCCTTAAATCGAGCGTGTTAGAGTTTCATGAGGCTTCTGCAGTCGCATAAAGACTTGACGTAAAACATTTTGAGAGGGAAAGTTTAGTAGAAACTCTCTCTCTCTCTCTCTCTCTCTCTCTGCCCCCACCCCTCCCCCTATCGGTCCCTCCCTCTCTCTCTCTCTGCCCCCCCCCCCGCATCAGTCCCCCTCTCTCAGTCTCTCAGTCCTCTGTCTCTCTCACTCTCTCTCTCTCTGCCCCCCCCCATCGGCCCCTCTCTCTCTCTCTCTCTCTCTCTGTCGCTCTCTCTCTCTCTACCTCTCACTCTCTGTCCCTCTCTCTCTTTCTCTCTCCCTCTCTCTCTCTCCGTCTCTGTCCATCTCTCTCTCTCTCTCTCTCTCTCTGATATGCCGGTTTAGGCCTTAATTAAATCCTTCACTGAGGGCTCACGCTGAACAAGAAACAAATTAATTGTAACAAGAGGATGTGCATTTGTCTCGGCTGACGGCTCCTGCGCTGCGGAGGAGAGAGGAAGCAGAGGGAGTCGTTTTCTCCGTCGTACGGCGGCTGAGAATCGCTGGTGTCGCTCTCTGATGTAGATAATGCAGCTGCGCCACGAGCCGCCGATCAGACGGCCTGTTTACTCCAAATGGTAATGCGATCGGATGAGGCGGTGCAGGAAAGTTTGGAAATGAGTCACCGACAGCAGTCAGAGTCTGTAATTAAATTAGAGTCTAATTATCATCGATTAATGGGTGCTTGCGGCGTACAAGGGGATTCAGAGCGAGCAAATCCTCATAAAACCTCCCAGAGGAGATCGGATGAACCACTGGGGCTTATGAAGCATTAAACTCTCACACAAACCTGTGAACGAAGCAACCAGCGCATGCAGAAAGTAATGCAGAACTCATCACCATTAACTTACTGTGTTCTGGGTGATTGACAGTCGCTTTGTGGTTGTTAAGGTGTTTAAGTGGGGTTTATGTGGTTGCTAGGGTGCTTAAGCGGACTGTAGGTGGTTGCTAGGGTGTTTAAGTGGAGTTCAGGTGGTTGTTAAGGTATTTAGGTGGGGCTTATATTTTTGTTAGGGTGTATAAGTGGTTGCTAAGGTGTTTAACTGGGGTTTATGTTGTTACTAGGGCTTTAAGTGGACTCTAGGTGGTTGCTAAGGTGTTTAAGTGGAGTTTATATGGTCGCCAGGGTGTCTATGTGGTTTCTAAGTTAAGTTTGGTTTATGTTGTTACTAGGGTGTCTATGTGATTGCTAAGGTGTTTAAGTGGGGTTTATGTTGTTACTAGGGCTTTAAGTGGACTCTAGGTGGTTGCTAAGGTGTTTAAGTGGAGTTTATATGGTCGCCAGGGTGTCTATGTGGTTTCTAAGTTAAGTTTGGTTTATGTTGTTACTAGGGCTTTAAGTGGAGTCTAGGTGGTTGCTAAGGTGTTTAAGTGGAGTTTATATGGTTGCCAGGATGTTTAAGTGGGGTCCAGGTGGTTGCTAAGGTGTTTAAGTAGAGTTTATGTGGTTGCTAGGGTGTTTAAGTGGAGTTTATATGGTTGCCAGGATGTTTAAGTGGGGTCCAGGTGGTTGCTAAGGTGTTTAAGCAGAGTTTATGTGGTTGCTAGGGTGTTTAAGTGGAGTTTATATGGTTGCCAGGATGTTTAAGTGGGGTCCAGGTGGTTGCTAAGGTGTTTAAGTAGAGTTTATGTGGTTGCTAGGGTGTTTAAGATGAGTCTAGGTGGTTGCTAAGGGGTTAAGGTAGAGTCTAATGGTTGCTAGGGTGTTAAAATGAGGTCAAGGTGATTGCTAAGGCATTTAAGTGGGGTTTATATGGTTGCCAGGGTGTTTAAGTAAAGTCTATTTATTTATTTATCTTTTTTTAAATCTATTTGTAATTATTAAATCAACATGTTTATTACATTAACTGAGCCAAACTGAATTGAAGTTTTGGATGAAGTGGAAGAAAAAGTGTTTTTCACATTTTTTTGTACTGTGAAAATCATCCTTGAAATGTTTTTATGAATCACAGAGTGTTTGGAAATAGACAGAAAGTGCATGTATTGAACATAGTTGTTTTTCTGCCTTTATCTAAAGGCCGACAAACATTTATTCCATTTGTAAGAGCCTTGAAATATTTATCTGCAGCATGTGACTCGGTGTGAAGTTCATGGAGACTGAGCGGTGTGTGATTGGCAGAGATCTCGTACGTGGAGATTTTATTGGAGTAAAGGTTATAGTGCCAGATAATAGTTTAATGGACATGATAATGCCATTAGTGTAGCTCGGAGATGTTGTTCTGATCATATTGATGCACAGGAAACATCAGACACTTCGCTGATGGTCACACACTTTAATGCATGATTACTGTACAATTTGAGTTATAGGTAAGTCATGCAGCTAGCGCCTGTTGCATATCGATTCTGCTCCATAATAAGTTAATATACGTGTTTCTGACAGATGCTCGTTCTGCTGCAGTCGGCTGATGAGCAGCAGATGTTTAAGCTTCACCTGCAACAGTTTAATTAAACTGTCAACACATTACATCTTAATATTTCCCCACGTCATATTATCCTTCATGCCTGAAGAGCACATTCACATAAACACACATCACATCATATTAAAATGACAAATCAAGATTGTTACTCCCTCTTTATTAAGGGCAAACCCGTTACAAATGTCTCTAAAAAATATGAGCAGATGTAAGCACTTGCATTAATGTCTTTGTTTCCCATAGTAAAGAACTGTTGTAATTCTTTGGGGAATTAAATCATGCTAGAAAATAATTTCTGCTAGTTTTATTGTTTTTTGTTTTGTTTTATTGTTTATTGTTGTATAAATATAAAAAAATAATTAGGAATTAAGGAAGTGTTTTCCTCTATGGCGGTCTATGAAACCCCACCCCGGCGTGGCATTGTTTCAGTATGCAGTGCCACAGCTCCTCTTTTAAGAGCCGAGAACGCTTGGAGACTCTTGCTTGTCTGAGACGTCAAAGTCTGTGAGTGAAGATGTGCAGGTGACTTCTGTATCTGCGGGAAATGCAGTTGATGGCGCGCTGACAGCTCATGTCAGGCTTCAATGCTCATTTCAATACGCTGCTCAAATCATCAGTCATACATGCTAATAGAAACCTCACGCTACTGTGAGCTTAAACCCCTCAAACAAAGAACAGCTTCAGAATTAAGAGTCACTTATAGTTAGGAATCAACTGTCAATGATACCTATATAATACCATGTATCAGCATGCCGTAAAATAGTTTTTACACAGCTCTGAAGTAAATGTGAGTAGTGTTTCCATATGCACACTCATGCCGTGATGATTTGGGGAGATGCAAGGGTGTTACTCCATAGTTTCTAAAGGGTTCTGGTGGTTACCAAAGTTTTTGGGTTGTTGTTAGAATTTGCTAAAAGGCTCTGGTGGTTTTTAGTGTGTTTGGATGGTTGCTTGGGGGTCGATTAGAGAAATTATTCTGTATTTACATGATTCAGAGATATACTGTATTGAATAAGGACGTGTTGAGGTTTCAAAGCCTTCTGAAATCATCCAACCAGGTCAAACTTAGACTGGTTTAACAGTTTTCTTTCCCCATGCGTAACTAAGGGTTTCTTATCTTAAGGCGGTTTTATGCAACTGTAGGATAAAGATTTCGAAATAACAAACTCCATTTATAAATAGCACTTTGGTCTCAAAGTCACATGTAAATAAAATCAGTGCAGTTTTCCCTACTGGACGTCTTCAGCTATTGCTGACACACCAGACCAAGCTTTTTGTAGAACCAGAGCTCCGGTTTCCATGAAAAGTGCATCCCGCTCACATTAGCTGCGTGGGTCTCAGTATCACCCAGAGGTGAGTGTCAGCGAAACACCCAGATTTATATCTGTAAATGAGGAACAGAATGGCTTTTCTGTGTTTTATGTGGCGCTGGTTGGAACACAGTGCTCTGCTCAAGGGTACATCTGCCGCACAGCTCTCCAGGGGCCCGGGGCCGTCGCCGTGCCATGACGGGGGCTTTTATTTATGTTTCTCTCCTGGAAAACACAGAGAAACTTACTCGTTTAAAAGAGCCCTTTTTTTTAGAACTATCAGCACAGCCTCGCTCTGTCTGCAGGGGTTCAGGTTAAACTTCAAATGGATGTTTTTACGCCCAGAAAAAAATGGAAAGGAAAGAGAGAGAAAATGTCTTCTGTTACATTTGAAAAAAAAAATAAAGAGAGAAAACAGAAATGGAAAGGTCTGAGGATTGAGTCTGCAGGGACAGTGACTAAAGTAGCCCAGCGGCGTTAGATATGCATGAGCGCTGAATCATCGCCGTGCATTGAGTGAAAGCACAGCGGGAAGGTGCTTGTGTACTTTGTGTTGTCCTTCCTTCTGTCCTAAGATGGCTGGAGGCCTTTTGAAAAGAATAAGAACAGATTATCTTGTAAAACTTTATTTTTATAAACCTCAACTAAACTGGAGCTTCAACATCTCAGAGTTCACTGAAACATATCCGGTTCATTTGCAAGTTGCTAGTTCCCCCCAAAAATGCAGAAATTTAATTGCATTGCTTATAAATTTCTTGTTATGCAGTATCATTGGATTTAATCTTTTCATCAACTTGTTTTCATTCAATTAGCACAGGCTTTGTATTTCTTTTTGGAACGGGTTCATAATAAGCCTCATTGATTTGAGCTCATGCGCCTCAGTTTTTGAGACAAAATTACCCATTAATAGTTTTTTTTCACTCAAAAAATGGTGTGCAAGCTCAGATCGATGAGGCCTACGATCAACCAATTCCACAAAGAAATACAAAACCTGTGCTAACTGAAAGAAAACGAGTTAACTAAAAGATTAAATCCAAGATTTGGTAATAATATAGCTTATTGAGAGATTTACAAGCAATTTACAAAAGCCAAATTAGGAAAAGGATTTTCAGCACAGCACAGGGGTTGAGATCTTTTGAATTGTGTTCTTATTTTGCCGATAATGAGTCTCTTCTGTGCAGCGAATCTCTCATCTGAAGTGATGCGTTTCCTCTCGGCTGGTGCTGTGCTCAGCATCTACTTCCTGTGTCAGGATTGATAGTGGCATCTCTGCTGCTGCGTGCTGCCAATCTGTCGCGTGTCATTTTCCCGTGCCCGGCAGCAGTGCGCTCCGGAGGAACCTTGTGTTTCGTTTTGTTCAGAATTTCCATCTGAGTGAACATGAGGAGAGACACCATCAACAGCCATTAGAGAAACCGCTTCTACTGTATTTATACAACTCAGAGATACTGTACTGAAATAAACCAGTCAACTTAAAGCAGTCTAGGGAGGTTTTGAGGTTTCCAATCCACTTTTCTGAAGTATCCGACAGCGGCAAGGAACCGAAACTCCATCGGTGACAGAATGGAGAAAAAAACCTTGGGAGAAACCAGGCTCAGTTGGGGGGCCAGTTCTCCTCTGACCAGACGAAACCAGTAGATCAATTCCAGGCTGCAGCAAAGTCAGATTGTGCAGAAGAATCATCTGTTTCCTGGGGTCTTGTCCTGGTGGTCCTCTGAGACAAGGTCTTTACAGGGGATCTGTATCTGGGCTCTAGTTGTCCTGGTCTCCGCTGTCTTTCAGGGCAGTAGAGGTCCTTTCTAGGTGATGATCCACCATCTGGTCTGGATACGTACTGGATCCGGGTGACTGCAGTGACCCTCTGATCTGGACACAGACTGGATCTGGTGGCCACGGTGACCTCGGAATAAGAGAGAAACAGACTAATATTAGCGTAGATGCCATTCTTCTAATGATGTAGCAAGTACGGTGTTATGTGAAGTGTTCCGGTTCCAGTTTACCTAATTAATGCAGCCTAAAAATCCTTTAACGGACTTGGATATTAGAAGCATATTAGTATGTTATGTGTATGTGTGTACGTTTAATCTAGATTTAAACTGCAAGAGTGTGTCTGTTGCCTAGAGTGTTGCTGTGTTGTTGCTAAGGTGTTCTGGTAGTTGCAAGAGTATTTGGGGTGGTTGCTAGGGTTTTGGTAAGGTGTTCTGGCTGTTGCTAGAGTATTTGGGGTGGTTGCTAGGGAGTTGCTAAGGTGTTCTGGCTGTTGCAAGAGTATTTGGGTTGTTGTTAGGATGTAACTAATGTGTTTGGGTTGTTGCTAGGGTGTTACTGTGTGGTTGCTAGGGTGTTGCTAAGGAGTTCTGGCTGTTGTTAGAGTATTTGGGTGGTTGCTAGGGTGTTGCTGAGGTGTTCTGGCTCTTGTGAGAGTCTTTGGGTGGTTGCTATGGTGTTGCTAAGGTGTTCTGGCTGTTGCAAGAGTATGTGGGTGGTTGCTAGTGTGTTACTAAAGTGATCTGGCTCTTGCAAGAGTATTTGGGTGGTTGTTAGGGTGTTCCTAAGGTGTTCTGGCTGTTGCTAGAGTATTTGGGTTGTTGTTAGGGTGTTACTAAGGTGTTCTGGTTGTTGCTAGGGTGTCACTAAGGTGTTCTGGCTGTTTTAAGAGTATTTGGGTGGTTGCTAGGGTGTTGCTAAGGTGATCTGGCTCTTGCGAGAGTATTTGGGTGGATGTTAGGGTATTCTTAAGGTGTTTTGGCTGTTGCTAGAGTATTTGGGGTGGTTGCTAGGGTGTTGCTAAGATGTTCTGGCTTTTGCAAGAGTATGTAGGTGGTTGTTAGGGTGTTGCTAAGGTGTTCTGGCTGTTGCTAGAGTGTTGCTATGTGGTTGTTAGGGTATTTGCGTGGTTGCTAGGGTGTTGCTAAAGTGTTTTGGTGATTGTTAGGGTGTTGCTAAGTGGTTGATAAAAAGCGATTAGAGAAACAATTTCTACCACATTTACAGATTCCGAAAGACAGGACTGAAATAAACAGCCTAAACCAGTCTAAGATCATTCTAATGTTTAAAGGATTCCTCTAAAACCTTCCCATCAGACCAACCTTAAACCGGTTTAACTGATTTTATTGATTCTTCATCTAGAACATTTTTTTGGTCATTTATTGAACGTGCTCAGTAACACAATGTCACATTTATTTCCCATTTTCTCTCAGCTCGCGCTTAGTTTTACAGTGAATCTGACATTTGCAAGGAAATAGGCTCTTCACGCTGTTGCCAAATTCCCTGTCTGTGTTTCAATCACCTTCCCTCCCAGGTGCATAAACGACAGCGACAGTCTGAACATCTCAGGCTTTGTCAGGCTTCAGCGCTGAGACGCCCATGAAATAACCAGACGATGCATCCACAACCCTTCATTCCTTTTCAAATCCTGCTTTGTAATGGAAAAAATTACAATTTTGATACGCAGAACAGTTGCAGCTCCAGTAATCCCATGTTACCAGGCGTCTGACAAAATGCAGACACAATTGCTCAAAACACAGATCACATGTGTTAGTAGAAACCCACGGGTGACGAGTTTGTCAGCAGCCAAAATAGAAACCAGTACGAATATATTAGCAGCAGCGTTCGGATGAATAGATATCTCTGACAGTCTCCAAACTATATATCATGATCTCTGAGTGATTTATCAAAAATTAGTTTTGTTGGTATAAATGAATGTATATCGGTTGGTGCAGTGATGTTAAACACTACTTTTGACTTTAATAAAACTGATTAATTTTGTTTTGAAACCCGTAGCTTTTTGTTATCTTATATTAGTTATAAATATGAACCAGTGTGAGATATGAGTGTGTAATGGGACTAGTATTCACTGGTAAACTACTGTACCAGATGTTTAAACTCACGCATTACAGATTACACTTTACATGACAACATCCATTAAGTTTGGCTCGTGTGGCAGACGGTCTGAAGCAAACAGTTAAGTGATTAGCTTCCCGTTGGGCAGAAATGTTGAGCGGCTGTCATAAGGAACACAACTGAATCAACAAGATGATTGAGAGGCGGCTTCACTTCGCTGTGAGGATCAGGAGAAGCACAAATACATTAGTTTGGACCCTGTGTTGAAATGAAAACTTGTTTTCCCTTTGAATGAAGTTCATTTTCCTCCGCTTTCTGAGACGTTTGTTCTCATTTTAATCAGAAACTCGTAAACATTTGGTCGATCTTCCGTAAATTCAGTGATTTTAGGATCCTTAGACATTTGCGCTAGAATTTATGAGATATTTAATTTATAGTTTTGTTATTAGCAAAAGTAGTGAAACTCGACTGGAAGCTGTATTTTCAAGCTTTACATTTACATGTATTCATTATTTGTTCCATTCAGTTTATTCTTCTTTTCTTGGTCTTAAAGTCTTAAATTAGCTGGTATTATGTCTGACACTGACGTGATGGCTAAGGCCCTGCTAGCGCTGCTGAACTCGCGAGGAAACCAGTAATTGCTGTGCATCTGTCATGTTCCAGGGCTTTCTGCGGAGATTCTCGTTTGTTTTTAAGCGTAGCGTGAGAATGTCAGCTCCAGGACAAATCTTTGCAGATACGAGCGTCTGAAATGTATGCCAATTTAGATGATGACAAGGCGCTGTAGATCAGAAGTGCGCGTCACACCAGAGATTTAGTCTCCCGATCTCTGCACTTTGAAGTGTTATTACCTCAGAAATCCCATTGTAGTAAATCAGATCGGAATAATTGGGAAATAAATTAGCATAGCGTTGGAGTTTGAGGGAACAGGCTTATGCCTTATTAGCATATGGACAGACTCTGTTTAGAAATGCTACAGACAAAAATACATTGTGTTTTTCTGCATTTCAAGATTTATCGTAACTGTGTATTGTTAAATACTACATCGATCATAATATATATTTAATTCACAAACACACACAAAGTATATAAAGAGTCAGTTGATTTGTATTAATTGCGGTGATTCTTTCTGCTGTTACATAGTTGCACCAGTAGGTGGCGACAGGTGATTCTCTTTATAAATGAGTCATTTGAATCATTTGTTCAAACGATTCGTTCAGAAACAATCAAGCGAACAATTAATTCAATTGATTCAGGAGCGCTAACATGCGTGTGTGTGTTACTCAGAGCCTCTATGATGGAGAGCATAAAGGGTTTCTCCATTTGTGAAAGCTCGAATTGCGGATGAAGCAGAGAAATGGCTTCACTTTAATTTATTTATGTTTAATGTGCAGCTCAGGTCTGTCCAGGCATCGCCGCTCAGTTTTAGACCACTTAAAGCCGGACAGGATCCATCGAGTCGCTGCGCTGGTTTCCATTAAAGATACGATGGGCCCCGACAGACCCCTGAGACCCGAGAGGAAGCACAGATCGCTCTAAACCACCAGTGGCCCCCAAAACACATAGTGCTCTCATTTACTGCCACTGTGTGCAGATGGCCGCATTAAACCTCCTCGCTTGTGCCAACTGCAGAGCTTAGCCAGAAATTATTTTTAAGGAAAATCCATCTCCGTTACCATCTATATATATTATTGAGTATTTAATATACAGAAAATACTATTTATCTAGATTTATAAATGTGTGTATGTATGTATGTGTGTGTGTATATATATATATATATATATATATATATGTATATATGTGTGTGTCTGTGTGTGTGTGTGTGTGTGTGTGTGTGTTTGTTACATATAACACATATAATGTATAATAAATATTTTTATATCTAATATAAAAAATGTGTGTAATTTATAAAATATGTACATACAGTATATATCTAATATTTAAATGCACTTGAAATATCATATAAATACATTTTTAATATTTAAATCTATAAACATTTGTAAGATAATATTAATTTTTAAATAAATAAATAATAAATATATATTAAGAGTAAAAATGTAATTTAAAAGTAATGTTTAAATCTACTTATATATATATTTAAAATATAAATTATGAATAATGTTTTATATTACTTTGAATTTAAACTTACTTATATTTTATATAAAGATAATTTAATGTTATTTATTAGAAAAATGTAACTTTCATACCTGGATAGATAGATAAATAGTTACCTGAGTAGTGTAAACCCAAATACAGACTAATATTGCATCAGCCTCCCTTGACTGGGTGTCATCATCTCCAAGCCTCCGTTATTTTAAAGCTGAAGAGAGCGAGATGAGTGTCTTTAACAGGATCGCCGTTCTCATCGAGAAACAGAAACGCACTCATGCTGGGCGCTTTTGGACAACTCTCTTATTCACCTTCTTTGAAACTCAAGTAAAACCAAAGTATGGCTCACAGCAGACGCGAATGAAGCATTAAACGTGAGTGATTTACATGTTAAGTCAATGCAAAGACGCGAATAGACATCCTGCGATGCGATTCGTGCGAATGAGGCGGGATGAATGATGTGTTTTGCGCAAATTGAGCATTTCAGGCGGTTAGATGTGCGTAACGTGTGATTTTGCACGAATCGCGTGAGTGAGTGACTTTGGGGAAAATTCACACCTCGTCAACCAATCAGGAGCTTGCTCTAGTAGTGATGTGATTATGACGTAGCAAGCGGAGTGAGTTTCACACGCAAATGAAGCGAGTAAACTCAAAATGTTCAAGCGTCCAACTATGCGCGAATAGCGCAGTTTATTCGTTTTTATAAAGGCTGTGATTTAGTGAAATACGCATGCTCTATATGCTATGCTGGATTTAGTCATTAAATTTATATTTAATTTTATTATACGTAGTAGTTTTGTAATTTTACCTTTTTTATTGTAACTTCTTGTTTTGTTTAATATTTGTTTAGTAATAATAATGAAAGTGGTTAAGTATATTGATCACAAAAATTATCGTTAAATTGTGCTGCTTTTTTGTTTTTGTTTTATAAATATTATTTGTTTTATTGTTTTATTAAATATTCTTAATTTTTTTTATTTGATTTCTTATTTTATAGTGAAATATAACAATAGTGAAATTACAATAGTACTATTTCTTATTTTGTTTATTATTTTCATTTATTTATTATTAAATAGTTATATTGATATAAAATCACAAATATACAACAAAATATTATGTTAAACTGTGCAGTATTTTCTATAAAGTAAAAATATTGTCATTATATATTTGTTATTTTACAAATAAAATCATACAGAAGTAATAATAAAAAAAATACAAGAAATTGCTAAATTGTGCAGCCTTATAAAGTTTTTTTTCTAGATAGCCTATTCTTTTATCTTGTTACAATAGTAAAATATTGCAATAATATTTTTTTTGTGTGTCTGTGATTTTTATTTAGCAATAATAATAATTAGTTCTGCCTAAATTGTGCAATTTTGAATGACATTTTTCTCCCTTCATGAATGCAGCTCTTACACAGAGAAGCACCAGTCTACTTCTCACAGTTCTGCAGACAGTGATCTGTGTGTGTCTTTCCTGAAGGAAACTGGCCAAGAAGCGTAAGGAGACGCTGAGCAGCACGAGGCAGGAGATGACGGTGATGGTGAACTCCATGGACAAGAGCTACGCTGAGCAGGGCACCAGCTGCGACGAGGCCATTTCATTCATGGACACACACAACCTGAACGGACGCTGTGAGTCTCTGAGCATCACACCACAGTCCAGCCAGAAGCTGTCCTTTCAAACACAGAAAGGATCGGAAAGTGATCTGATGTGTCTTGTTTGAATTAAGCATGAACATGAATGAGATCTGACACTTAGAATCTGTCTGTCCCGCCCACCTGCTTCACTCAGCCAATCAGAACTCAGCTTGTGTCTGACCCCGCCCACCTGCTTCACTCAGCCAATCATAGCTCTTCTCCTTTCCTGCCACTTTGTCCTCAGATATTCTGTAGCAGGTTTTGCATCGTTCAGCTTCTGAAGATTGATTTCAGATGAAGTCTGGTTCAAAACTAAACTACCATAAATAAGTAGCACCCTATGAGATCGGTATGTTTTTTAAATTCTGTTTTAATAAAAAAATTATAAAAAGTTTTAATAATAAAAAGACTGGCTAATCAACTGCAGTTTTAATAGTTAAAAAAATTAATAAAACTTTTAACAAAAATATTACCTTATGAAATTTTTTCATTTTTCATATATGAAAATAATTAATTAATAAATCATAAACAGAATTGATAAAACTTTATAAATAAAAAAATCATAAAAGTTGTATCAATAATAGTTTCCGATGAAATTGTATTATTTATTTATTTTAATTATTCTTTTTTTCTGTTTAAAAGTTTTAACCATTTTTACTCTATAATCGAATGTTAATAATCGAATCAATTGAATTCATAAAACTATAACAATTTAAAATGTATTACAATTTTAATAATAACAAAACTTGAACAGTTTTGTTTTATTCATTTATTTTTATTTAGCTAATAACATTATTAACATTTTATATTAAAAAAAAGAAATTATATAAAAAAAATTCTAAAATTGTAACTATAACTAAAGAGAACACAGAACATATTAAAATCAAATCTAATTCAAAATATTAATAAAATGTTAATACTTGATCAAATTAAATATTTTAAAAACATGACAAAAACACAAAAATAACGACTAAAACGTTAACTAAAATTAAAATAAAATGGAAAATATATAATTAAAATCTAATTCAAAATCTAAGCAAACGCTACAATAGTACGTGGCATAATAATATACCAATTTATATTTGGTACATAGGTTAAAATGGCATCCAAATACAAATAAAGGTTATTTTAGTAAGTGTACCGTGACATCTTTGATGCATATAGAAATGTAAGTCACATTTAAATGTTTGTTGGTGTTTTAAGAATTCAGATGTGCTGTTTATTTGCTTCCTCATCACATCTTGACTGCTTCTTTATTCTGAAAGCTGTCTCCTCGCCGTCTTCGTTCACCCTGAAGACTAACACACTGAGCACCGCTGTGCCAAACTCCTACTATCCAGGTAAAGCTCTGCATGTTCACGCTTTTCTGTCTGAAACTGCTCTGCTTTTGTCACATCTGTTGAATAACTGAGCTTTATAGACCTCATGAAATCACAATCAGAGTTGTTTTAGCCCACATCCACAACTTTGAGTTCATCTATATGCTATATGTACCACTTAACAGTATATGTTTATCGTTACAATTTTTTTTTTAATAAACTTGAATTAAAATACACTAAATATACTAAAATAAAATATTTTTAAAAGCTTATTTAATTTCAGCTATCATAAAACCCATTAAAATAAAACTTTTCATTACTTGAAATAAAATAAACTATATAAATATATTTAATATGCTAAAATAAAATAAAAATTCAGCTACTATTTTAAAACAATTATTGAAACATAAAATAAACGTCAGCTGAAATATACTAAACAAACTAAAATATGTTTTACAAAAATAAAATATTTTACGAACTAGTTTTATTTTAGCTAATTGCTAAGACAACTTTTCTCTTATTAATTGAGTTTAACCTGATACATTAATAATAATAATTGATATATTAATTAAATGTATATGAATAAAAATGACTAAAACTTGAACTAAAATTTATATAAAAACAGAAATTTCAAACTATAAACTAATAAGTAAAAAAATAAAGTTACTCTAAATTATTTCAACGATACTAAATTGATGCTGCTTTTATTCACCAAGGACGCATTAAATTAATTAAAAAGTGACGATAAATACATTTATAATGTAACAAATGATTTCTGTTTCAAATAAACGCTGTTCTTTTGAACTTTCTGATCATCTGTGAATCCTGAAAAATTAAATGTATCACAGTTTCCACAAAAATATCAATGTTTTCAACATTGATAATAATCAGAAATGTTTCTTGAGCAGTAAATAATCATATTTTCATGATTTCTGAAGATCATGTGACTCTGAAGACTGGAGGATTGATGCTGAAAATACAGCGGAGCATCACAGAAATACATTACACTTTAACACAGATTCACACAGAACACAGATGATTTACATTTTTATAATATTTAGACATTTTTACAGTGTTTTAGAATCAAATAACTTTGCGTTTAAAAAATCTCACCGACCCGAAACTTTTAAACGATGGTGTTAACTTCTACATTTTACAGTCTTTTTCTTTGTTCAAGGGTATCAACTGTTTAACCAGTAAAGCATGTCCAACCATTTCATGGGGTTTGTGGGTAACCAGTTATGTCTGTATGGCCACCTGTTGATCTGGATCAGTGTGGACTGAACCGCTTTTCTCTTCTCTGTAAACCTCTGCACGTCTCTCGGCCGTGAGCAGATCCCTTCGTGCCGACCGCAATCTTAGGTGAGAAAACCTCTGCTTCTGTCTCCACACATGACGGCGTCCTGAGAACAGCTTGTTTGTGTTGACGAGAGACAGACAGGAAGTAGATCTGACGCTTCCTCACATTCATACCTGCCTGCTTTTCTCTTCTGTGTGAGACTTGAGGGTTTATTCCTCCCCGAGCCGAGGCTTCACCCCATCCCATCCGCATTGTGTGACGTCACGTATGTCTATGACCTCTCATGTGCATGGACAGATAATGTGGACCGGATGAGGGGGGAGTGACAGTGTGGCACGAACGAATAAAGCAACCCATGGTCATTTCCATCAGTGTCTTCTTTATGCTCACGATAGTATTTAAAACACACTTTGTCTTTCTAAAATCAATTGTGCACATGTCAAGAGTCTGTTTTTATAACAATACCTATTTTAATGCTAATCTATCACTTTTAAAAATGGCTCCTAATCACGATATTACATGAGATCTTGGGTTCAGGAAGTATATTTCCCATTCATCCACTTAAAAGACATAGAATGTCTTAGAGAAGACATGTACATAGAATTTATCATTGAAATTTTAACAAGATTTGTAAAAAAAAAAGATAAAACCTTGAAACAATGTTGCAATATCAAGGTTGATTTGCAAAACTGAAACAAAATTCAACACTGATCCATGACGTTTGATTGAAATAATGGCTGAATGTTGAAAATCAATGACGTTTAATGCGAAAACGTTACTTAAGTACTTAGAATTCAGACTTGTAATTTTAATAAGATCTATAGGAAAGTAAAACGTTGAAACAATGCTGATTTGATTTGCAAAATTGAAACAAAATTCAACATTGATTTAACCTTGATCTGTGACGTTGAATAAGCGTTGAAATGTGGTTGAAAAAATTTATCAACATTGAACAACAATGACATTTAATGCAAAAAGATTTAAGAAAGTGAATTCAAGTAATTCAACCTCGATCCATAATGTTGATTTATTGCAAAAACTTTACCAAAATACATAGAATTCAACATTGAAATTTTAACAAGATTTGTAAAAAAAAAAAAAAAAAGGTTAAACCTTGAAAAAATGTTGCAATATCATGGTTGATTTGCAAAACTGAAACAAAATTCAACACTGATCCAAGACGTTTGATTGAAATAATGTCTGAATGTTGAAAATCAATGACGTTTAATGCGAAAACGTTACTTAAGTAAGAATTCAGACTCTAAATTTTAATAAGATCTATAGGAAAGTAAAACGTTGAAACAATGCTGATTTGATTTGCAAAACTGAAACAAAATTCAGCACCAATTCAACCTTGATATGTGACATTGACCAAACGTTGAAATGTGGAAATATTGTCAGTTGTTTCAACATTGAAAAAAAGTTACGTATTAAGGGTTGCAGAAAGGTCGACAAAATACTTAGAAATAAACATTAATTTTTTTTTCAATAGTAAAAAAAAAAATAACATTGAAACGTTGATTTGCAAAATTTAAAAAAATTCAACACTGATTTAACCTTGATCCATGACGTTGAATAAGCGTTGAAATGTGGTTGAAAAAATGTATCAACATTGAACAACAATGACATTTAATGCAAAAAGGTTGTAGAAAGCTTAACAGAATACATAGAAATCAACTTTGAAAAAAAACGTTCAAGTGATTAAACCTCGATCCATAATGTTGATTTATGTTAATGCAAAAAAAAAAAACTTAACCAAAATACATAGAATTTAACTTTGAAATTTTAACAAGATTTGTAGAAAAGGTAATACGTTGAAACAAAGTTGCAATATCGACGTTGATTTGCAAATCTGAAACAAAATTCAACAACAATTCAACCTTGATCCATGATGTTGAAAAAGCATTGAAAGGTGATTGAAATAATGCCTGAATGTTGAAAATCAATGACGTTTAATGCAAAAAACGTTACTTAAGTACTTAGAACTCAGACTTGAAATTTTAATAAGATCTTAAGAAAGGTAAAACGTTGAAACAATGTTGCGGTGTCAATTTGATTAGCAAAACTGATGCAAATTGATTGAAACAAAATTCAACACTGATTCAAGACATTGAATAAACATTGAAAGTGGTTGAAATATTGTCTTTTGTTGTTTCAGTGTTGAAATAAAATGATGTTTAATGCGAAAATGTTACTTGAGGACTTAGAATCCAGCCTGGAAATTTTGAATAAGATCTTAAGAGAAGTAAAACGTTGAAAGTTGTTTAGTTGAAATTCCAGCCTGGAAATTTTAATAAGATCTTAAGAAAAGTAAAACGTTGAAAGTTGTTTAGTTGAAATCCCGGCTTGAGTCGCGTGTAGGACTCGTTTAGGTCGGTTTAGAAAGTTGTATCCGTTACCGCTACAAACGTATCAAGTTTAAGGATCTGAATGGGATTTGTACTTGAGGAACCCGAGCGTCGAGCAGGTTCAGATTCGGCCTCGTCTCATTCCTTCATTTCGACACCTCCGACGGTTCAGAGGAAGTCAGTCAGAACCTCAGATACTCTCTGGACTTCATGTGTAGCTGCTCTTGCTTCAACTATCTTGTTGCTTACACCCTTTTTCCTCTCTCTTCCTGTTTTCTTTCTTCACGTTTAACCTATGTATCCTCTTAAAAAGTGCCCATTAATGGTAAGTTGCCAATCGGCCCTGTGTTTTTTGGGGGTGACTGTCAGTGGGATCTACTCCCCCCTCTCCCCTCAAACCGTGTCGCCTCTCTCGCATGGCCTTGTGTCGCATTTCGCCTCCCATTAGCTAGCATGGCGTCACCCGTGACTTCATGCATACAGTATTTGTGACACCCTTCACTCACCTGCATCCTCAAATGTGCTTTCTTTTGGTATTGGTTCCCAACCCTGTCGTGAAGGTGCCACATCCAGACATCACCATTTCACCATTCGTGCGACCTCATTTTGACATCGGATAGCCAGTTTCTTTAGCTAGAACAGACGGCTTGGTTTTGTTGGTTCTGTTTATGCACATGTTTGGACTCGACTCACCTGTTGTTCTGTGCTCATCTCTTCATGTAGTCGTCAACCTACTGCTCATCCAGTCCTTCGCCGTTTGAGTTTGCTGACCGTTTCTCCCTTGCGTTTTTCCCGTCAGATGAAAACCACACCATGAACAGCGAGACCAGCAGCTTGGTTCAGTCGCACACTCACTCCTTCAAGAAGCGCGAGGCGGTGGATGTCCCATATCAGACGGGACAGCTTCATCCGGCCATCCGTGTGGCCGATCTCCTCCAGCACATCACGCAGATGAAGTGTGCCGAGGGTTACGGCTTCAAAGAGGAATACGAGGTGCGTCCTTTTGCTTTAGTTTACTCTGGACATCATTTGTTTTGTCACGTTTGTACATCACTGCATGCTGTTTGCATCTTATTTTTTAAGGGTGGTAACTGAATAATAATGTATGTTTAGATTTAGTTTTCCGTGCAACAATTTTGTCAGAGCTTGATGTAGAAATTTTGACATTTCGTCCAACATCTCTCATATTTGAAACAACATGAGAAGTGAGTAAATTATTCTTTTTTTTAGTAGAACTATTCTATTAGTATTCACTGCAAAAAGTTTCTTACTCAGTATGTTTGTCAACACAATCAAAACGTTTAATGTTCCTTTTGCTCAGTGGTAGAGCATTGCGTTTGCAGCGCAAAAGGTTGTGGGTTCGATTCCCAGGGAACACACATGCTAGTAAAAAATGTATTGAATGCACTGTAAGTCACTTTGGATAAAAGCGTCTGCTAAATACGTAAATGTAGATGTAATTACGAAGAAGAATGTATTAAGATATTAAGTCCCACTTTCTGAAAATTAAGTGAGTTTATGCTTAACACAAGAAAATTAACTTCAAAGGCAAAACATTTTTGACACCATTCGCAGATATTTTTATTGTTTTAAACATGAACTCACTTAATTTTCAGAAAGCAAGACATAATATCATCATTTTTTCCAGTACAAATATCTACATTTTCTTACATCAGGATCTACTTACTTTGAGAAGAAAAATTACATAAGATATTAAGTCTTATATTCCCCCAAATAAAGTGAGTTTATGCTTGAAAAAAAATCTGCCTGTAGGGTTGGAAAAATATTAAATTTTCTTCTCCCATTGACAGATATTTCTTCTTGTTTAAAAAAAATATATATATATATTTTCATATCTTAAATCATTTAGCATATTAAGTAAATGTATCTTCATTTAAGAATGTTTAGATTTTTTTGGTCTTTTTTAATTAAGTGAATTTGTGTTTAAAACAGGAAAAAAATATCTAACAATGAGACCAGGAAAAATAATTGACTGTTAGTTTCTTAACCCGTTTTTGTGTTATTATTGTTTTAAGTGTAAACTCATTTCATTCTGATGCATTCTTCAAAAAACAAAACTTAATATTTAAATCTCACTTAATTTCAGAAAACAACACTTAGCATCTTTTTGCAACTTTTTATCTCGCAATTCTGACTTTTATCTCATAATTGCGTAATATAAAGTCAAATCGCAAGTTATAAAGTCAAAATTGCAACTTTTTATCTCGTAATTCTGACTTTTATCTCATAATTGCCTATTATAAAGTCAAATCGCAAGTTATAAAGTCAAAATTGCAACTTTTTATCTCGTAATTCTGACTTTTATCTCATAATTGCCTACTATAAAGTCAAATCGCAAGTTATAAAGCCAAAATTGCAAACTTTTTATCTCGCAATTTTGACTTTTATCTCATAATTGCCTATTATAAAGTCAAATCGCATGTTATAAAGTCAAAATTGCAACTTTTTATCTCGCAATTCTGACTTTTATCTCATAATTGCGTAATATAAAGTCAAATCGCATGTTATAAAGTCAAAATTGCAAGTTTTTATCTAGCAATTTTGACTTCTATCTCATAATTGCATAATATAAAGTCAAATCGCATGTTATAAAGCCAAAATTGCAAGTTTTTATCTCGCAATTTTGACTTCTATCTCATAATTGCATAATATAAAGTCAAATCACAACTTATAAAGTCAAAATTGCAAGTTTTTATCTCGCAATTTTGACTTCTATCTCATAATTGCGTAATATAAACTCAAATCACAACTTATAAAGTCAAAATTGCAATTGTAATTTTGACTTTATAATTCAAAGGGAAATTTTTCTCACAATTGCGAGTGTATATGATGCAATTCTGTGAAAAAATGTCTGATTTGTGAGATAAAAAGTCGCAACAACTTTTTTTTTTTTTTTTTTTTTTTTCCAGAGCCGGAAAACAGGCTTCCACAGATAATTGTTGTTATAAAAATAAAAAAACTCACTTGATTTAGATTTTTTTTTATCACCTTGTTTTGTTGTCACCTTGCTTCTCAAGTAAACATTTCTTGATTTAAATATGTTAGATATTTTTTACTGGAAAACAAGACAGAAATTCTGAGGAAGAACATTATTTGCCGTAGTTTTCTCCATGAGCTCATCATGTCATCCCCAAACCGCTCCAGTTCTGTTGAATCCCGTTGACTGCACAAGGTTTATCTCTGTTTCACCACCATACGATGTGCATTATCTTCACACACACAACGCAACTCGCGCGATCGGCCGTTTGTTTTACGTCTAGTGCGACTGAGTGATGCATCACGGTTCTGTGTTTGTGCATCCTCTCACCATAACCTCACAGCTTTATCCTTCACATCTGAATGAAATCAATATTTCAGCCCAGACGCCTGCCTTGAGGGCTCGATTGAATACGAATAAAGATTGTTTTTAGAGTTCAGATAGACGTCGAGTTCAGTGTGAAAGTTACTTGTATTTCTTGTGTTTTCTCCTCCATGTTGAATAGTGGTTTGAGATGACCAACACTAAAATATTCCCTTATCTTTCCTTTTGCTTCGTGTTATTCCGTACATTAACTTTGGAAAAGATAAACGAGGTAAGCAGCCCTTTTTGGATGTATGAAAGATGTTTTAGCTGCTTGTTAGTTGCTAATATGACTTGTTGGCTCCAGATTGTCCTGTAGTTTGTCTTAAAGCTCCTGTAGTTTTACCAGTCCTACCTTAGCAACTGTTGCCGCCCACCATATTATCAGACAGGATGTTGTCCTTTCTCTAATGGAAGTCTGTGTTTTGATGATTTGCATAAAATTACATTTAAAATGTAAAAAAATTAAAAAATATATATAAAATTAATATTAAATAAATTAAATATATAAATATATATATATATGGTCGCTTGTTTTTTTTTTTTCAATAAAAACTAAAACCATAAAAAGAAAATTACTGAAATAAAATAAACTTTATTTGAAATAAAATATTAAAAACCTTAAAAAATTATTTTAGTTCAGCGAGTTGCCAAAGCAATATGATTTGTATAACTTGATGTACTAAACTAAAACTAGTGAATATAATACAAAATTTAAATATAAAAAAATTAATATTTCTCATTTTCATTAAGTTTAAATTGTTGTATTAAAATAAATGAAATAAAGAAAAATACAGATTAAACAAATAAAAAATTTAATTGTTTATTTTATGTTGTTCCATGGTGTAAATGGTTTTATCATAATATATAAACCTAAACATCCAAATTACTAAAATTTTAACTGAAAAATCAAGTAAAAAAAAACAAACAAAAAAACAAAACAAATTAACACTGGTTCTTTTTCACACACTTCTTATGCTAAATATATATTTTTTGGTCATATTTCATTCACGACCATTACAATTATTGTTATTATTGTTGTTTGTTGTTTTCTATTATAGTATTACATGATGAAAATGGCCTTCCATAATATATATATATATATATATATATATATATATATATATATATATATATATATATATAATTGTAAAAGTTAAAGTTAAACTAAAATTAATATGCAAAGAGAAAATTTCTTCATTTTTGAAATCATGTTATAAAAACATTCTACTATTTATTAAAAAATGTAACGGTGTCATATTTCATTTTAGACGGTGTATGAATAATATAGCAGTACCATGTGATATATTTATAGTGTCCGAATCCAACATTTGAACATCTGACTCTAAAGAAAGATTTATTTGGTGATAAAACGCATCAGAAGCTTCTGGATCGAGATGTGAAGCTTTAATTGTCGCTGTCAGACGTCACCGAGGTCCTTCTCATGAGCGCAGTTATCCATCCACAAACACCTGGAGCATGCTGGGATGCATAACAATAAAGAATCGACAAGTGCATCTTACAACATGCATTATTAAGTTGGGTTGATGCTTGTTTTATTCATGCTTGCTTTGACATCTTTCAGAGAGCGCGTGTCATTGGGCATCAATTTCATTTCACAAGTTTATTAGATTTGATTCCACCTCCTGCTTTTATCCTCAGAAGAAACGCAGGTTAATGCATGTGTGTGTTTGAGGCGCTCCTCTCTTTCTGGATGAATCCAGATCCGGTGTTTAGCATCGCCACAGTTTTGGCTCATGATTCCAGTCTTGCGTCTGATTGGCTGTGGTTTTGAGGCTCAGCCAATCAGAGCGAGCGGCCTTGAGGGACACAAACAGCCTGGAGCTTCCTGCCAGCCATTTCTCCATCCGCTCCATTCCAGTCTGCTACGAAGCTTATTTATTCAGCACCACACTTTTATATTTCAAAAGATTATTTTTCCATCAAGCAACATCTGAAAATCATTATTCTCTCCTGTTTCCCTACAGCAACTCTTAAAGGGACAGTTCACCCCCCCAAAAAATTGTGTCATTAAAAATACTATTACAGGTTTTCATAATATTTTGAATTGGGTTTTCTGTTTTGGTTTTTATTTTAACTTCAATTTTAAGTGATTTTATTGTTTTTCTTATTTTTTATTGAGTTTATTAATTTATTTAAATGTGATTTTTTTTTTTTTTTTAGGTTTTCGTTTGAGATATTTTACTTCAAGGTCGACCTGCAAACTGGCTAAAATAAAAATGTATTATAAAAAAAAAAAAACATATCTATATAGTTTCTATTTCGTTTTAATTTTAAGTTTTGTTTATTTAGTTTTACTTAACCAATTAAAAAGTAAATAAATTAAGTTTCAAATCATTTCTGTTTTTATAGTTACATTTATTCCACTTAATTTTTATTTTGTTTTTATTTTTATTATTTAAGTTTTATTTAATTTAAATACGTTATTTCATTTAATGCTTATTTTATTCTTATAAATTGTTTTATTTTATTCAAAGTTTAATTTCTATAGTTCGTTTATTTTGATTAACACTTATTATGCAATTTAAAAAAGTTAACAATTTTTATATTTAATATTATTTAATTTATTTCAGTTCATGTTTATATTTTATTTTAAAAAGTATTTTATAGTCTTCGTTTTGGATATCCCTTATAGATAATAACCCAGACTCACCCTCATGTTGTTCCAAACCCATAAAACTAAAGTTAATCACAAATTAAGGCTTTCTTAACGACCCCTGAGAGGTTTCTGTCCCTCTATTGAAAGACAACCAAAAAACCCAAACCTGTCATAAACCCTTTGCAAAACGAATCCATATGAATCAAGCAGTTTAATTCAAGTCTTGTAAAGAGATAAGATCGCTTTATATGATGAACAGATTTCAGTTTTAGCTGAACAAGAATCTTAAGTTGTTTTGAAGATTAACCGAAGTCTTACAGGTTCAGAACGACATGAATTATGACAGGATTGACATTTCTGGGTGCTTTGTTCCTGTAGGTTGAGCCTGTTTTCCTGCATGTCTTGTGTTTCTGCTCCAGTAAAAGCAGACAGAAGCACTGACAGTGTGTGTGTGTGTGTGTGTGTGTGTGTGTGTGTGTGTGTGTGTCACTCGTTCCTCGTCTCTGTCACTGACTTTAGTATCTGTTGTGATGCGTTCAATGCGTCTGCCATCGAAAACTAGCTCAAATATATAGATTTTATATTTAATTTTATTTCAGTTAACTTTTTTTCAGTTCATCTAACATTTTTATTTGTTTTTTAAATATATTATATATTTATATATTTTGTATTTAATTTATTTATTTATTTTTGTGGGAGTGGGGGTCAGTACATTGATCTTATCCAATACAATTTAAAACAAAATATGATTTTTTTATATTTAATAAAAATGATTTAATATGTCATTATATAAAAAAAAAATAATAAAATGTGTAAATATATAATTTATATGCATGACTACTGGTTTCCACATAAATATTGGGATGCACAACTGTTTG
>NC_068394.1:716173-728673 GCF_023724105.1 Carassius gibelio
TGCAGAGATGTCAACTGTTGAAACTGAATAAGACGAGAAATGATCGCGATCATAATGAGACTTTCGGATGCCGGCAAACCTGCAGTGTGAGACTTTATTATGATCTCATTTCGAGCTCTTGTTCTCGAGAAATGAGAAGCTGGAGACTCCAGCAATTTGCTCGCCATTTAATCTCATTTCTGTCCATGAGAAACGATCGAGATGTAGTTGAGACGTTTATTGTACTTCCTGATGGTCATCTGCACTCCTCACATTGAGAAATGTAATTAAACGAAGCACATCATGAAGGACACTGTATATTATTGTGATTAAGAAGCATCTAGTTTTGACAGATCTTAATTAAGTTTGTCAAGCTCAGATGATAAAGAGATCTCGCCCACGAGCAGAGAGTGCTCCACAACACGAGTGTTTGCTAATGCCGCTGTTTACGTGTGCGTATGAATATGTTAAATCTTGCTTCTCGCTTGTGTTTTTCTGCTGGATGCAATTTGCTTTGGCTCAGAGCTAATGCATCAGCGCCGGAGAACGTGAGCGCAGATTTGCATGAGCTAATTAACTTGTCAAAAGTCATTTTGGAATTTGCTTGTTGATTAAAAACAATGCTAATTAGAATTAATTAAATGTGTGGTTTTAATTCCTTCGGCTGTGCTGTTATTACCGGGCGCTGACTTACATGTTGCCCTTATTAAATTGATTTGGAGCTTTAATGGAAATGCAGACGTGCAAATCTGTCGCTGCTTGTTTGCATGCATTTATGAATGAGACGTTTAAAAGTTTCAGCTCCGCTGCTGGAAAACATGTCCAATAATCCGACAAAGAGCCGCGGCGTCATGACTTCTGCTCCGGTGTCACTCTGGATTATGTTCTGGGCTTCATGTGCTGCAGGAGTCAATCTCTCCATGTGTCCCGGTCACATTTCAGCCTAAAATCAGTTGATATTCAGTATTCGATGAGAAATGTTTGCTTTCATAATGATTTTTTTGAGAACTATTGTATATATTTATATATGAGACAAATTTATATAAAACACAATGTTTATTTCCTATTTTTGTCAATTGTTGACATAAAGTAAGAATATAGAGCTATTAAATGAATGTAGAACACATATATGATTTTGTTAGCGCAGTTCGAGGCATTGTTCATCCATCCATCCTTGCAGCCATCTATCCACCCACCCACCCACCCACCCACACATCCATCCATCCATCCATCCACCCACACATTCATCCACCCATCCATCCATCCACCCACACATCCATCCACCTACGCATTCATCCACCCACCCACCCATCCATCCACCCATCCACCCACACATTTATCCATCCATCCATCTACCCACCCATCCATCCATCCATCCATCCACCCACACATCCATCCACCTACACATCCATCCACCCACCCATCCATCCACCCACACATCCATCCACCCACACATCCACCCACACATCCATCCACCTATGCATTCATCCACCCACCCACACATTTATCCATCCATCCACCCACACATCCATCCACCCACCCATCCATCCACCCACACATCCATCCACCCACCCATCCATCCACCCACACATCCATCCACCCACACATCCACCCACACATCCATCCACCTATGCATTCATCCACCCACCCACACATTTATCCATCCATCCACCCACACATCCATCCACCCACACATCCATCCACCCACCCATCCATCCACCCACACATCCATCCACCCACACATCCATCCACCTACACATCCATCCAGCCACACATCCACCCACACATTCATCCACCTACGCATTCATCAACCCATCCATCCATCCATCCATCCATCCACCCACACATCCATCCACCTACACATCCACCCACCCATCCATCCATCCATCCATCCATCCACCCACACATCCATCCACCTATGCATTCATCCACCCACCCGCACATTTATCCACCCATCCATTCACCCATCCACCCATTATCCATCCATCAACCCATCCATCCATCCATCATCCATCCATCCATCCACCCATCCTCCCATCGTGTGTGGCATTGTGTCATTATTTTCCTGATTTTCTGTAAGATGAGTTGTGTGCTCCTCAGGTCCGATGCAGGAGACGGTGTATGACTTCTGGAGGATGGTGTGGCAGGAGAACACAGCGACTATCGTGATGGTCACCAATCTGGTTGAAGTCGGCCGGGTGAGTATTCTCCCCAGATCACAGACACACTCAGATCTGTTAGTTCTATTGGTTTTATTAAAGTAAAAATGAACGAAACCTCTCTGGGCTGAACCCTGGTAAACATCCGAGATGTAAAACAAAAGACTGTGAAAGCTTGAGGGAAGATCCAGAACATCTCGAGAGCGCTGAACCTTCAAACATCCAAAACACAGATGTGCAGCTCATGTGTTAGTGTTCAAGTTCAGATTCACTGATACTTTGGTATCGTTCCTAGTTGTTGTGTGCACTAGATTTATTATTAAATCTTTATGCTTGTAGTCATTGTTCTTCGTGTTAAAAGGCCTTTATTGAGATCATATTCTGGGTACAGTTTTTATGGAAAGGGACAAATTCTCTCTAATTGGATTAAATTAAATTTACTGAAAATTACAGTGTGAAAATATTAATATTGATACTAAGCACACATAAAAAAAAAAATATATATATATATATATATATATATATATATATATATATATATATATATATATATATATAATAATCATTAGAACATATGAGTTTTAAAACCGTAAATAAATGTTTAATAATTTTAATAAAACATTAAATGAAAATAAAATATTATATTATATTTTATTTGCAAAGGCAACATTTTTCATTTTAAGTTTAACTTTATACTAAATTAACTAACAATGAGTTATAAACTATACAGACATGTAGACTTGCATGTAAAAAAAAACTAATGCAATGACAAAAAAAGTGTAAAATAAAATTAATACAACTTTATAATCAAAGCTGAAAATCAAAAAATAAAAACGGATATGAAATATTAATAAATACTATAGATAAAAAAAAATAAAAAATAAAAAAATAACTAAACAAATCAAATTAGAATGAAAACTGAAAATATAAAAAACTATATAAATATTAATAAAACTATTCAGTATAGATAT
Organism: Carassius gibelio; assembly: GCF_023724105.1. Taxonomy (NCBI): domain Eukaryota; kingdom Metazoa; phylum Chordata; class Actinopteri; order Cypriniformes; family Cyprinidae; genus Carassius; species Carassius gibelio. The sequence goes on from NC_068394.1 coordinate 719,283, forward strand.
GTTAAAAATGACAAAAAAACTAATTAAAATTAAAATATAATCAAAACTCTATAGATATATTACAAAAAAGACTAATAAAAATGAAAAAATGCTAAAACTTATATCTAAAATAAAAATGACAACTAATAATTTTAACATGAAATTAAAAATGTTGTGCGCACTTTCCACGACTCGTCAGTGTCTGTATGAGAAAAATCAGTAATTGTTTGAGCTCAGAGCTCAGTGCAGGTCTGTTAGGAGCAGAAACATGATCTTCTGGAAGAGAAGAAGTGCTTTACTGACGCTGGACGTGTTGATCTGTGTCTGCTCTGACTCTCGTCCTCATCATTCTGTCCAAATCACTGGCTGAGAGTCAAAGAAACAGCGTTTGCCATCCGACGGCTCACCTGCTGTTGTTCAGCAGACGTGTGTGTGTCCCGACGGGCCGCCGCTTTCTCTGCCCGACTCTTTCAAGTAGCAGAGAGAGAGAGTCTCATCAACGCCACCATCTGCTGCTGCTCGCTGATGAACTCTGGGAATTCAGCCGCATTCACCACAATCACACCGAGCTGGAGCCGCGTTCTTCTGACACACACACACACACACACACACCGCTGACAGCTGCACAAGAACACACACACATACACACACACACCACGCACACACACACACACACACACCACTGACAGCTGCACAAGAACACACACACATACACTGCTCATCCTAATCAAAGACTGTCACATACACCGCTGTCAACTGGACAAGAACACACACACACACACACCACTGACAGCTGCACAAGAACACACACATACACACACACACACACACACACACACTGCTCATCCTAATCAAAGACTTTCTGTGACTATTTATCATCAGCTGACAAACTCCATCTACATAAAAGCAACAAACATGAAAGAAATGTGTGAGAGAGAGAGAGAGAGAGAGAGAGAGAGTGTGTGTTAATGAATGTGTGTGTGTGTGTGTGTGTGTGTGTGTGAGTGAGTGGTGTGTGTTAGTGGGTGTGTGTTAGTGTGAGTGTGTGAGTGTGTGTGTGTGTCTGTGTGTGTTAATGAATCTGTGAGTGGTGTGTGTGAGTTTGTGTGAGTGTGTGTGTGTGTGTGTGTGTGTGTGTGAGATAGAGAGAGAGAGTGTGTGTGTGTGTTAATGAATGTGTGAGTGGTGTGTGTGTGTGAGAGAGTGAGTGAGTGTGTGTTAGTGAGTGTACGTATGCGTATGCATGTGTGTGTGAATGAGGGAGTGTGAGTGTGTGTCTGTGTGTGTGTGTGTGTTAGTGAGTGTGTGTTAGAGTGTGAGTGAGTGTGAGTGTGTGGGTGTGTGTTAGTGTGTGTTAGTGTGAGTGTGTGTGTGTGTGTGAGTGTGAGTGTGTGTTAGTGGGTGTGTGTTAGTGTGAGTGTGTGTGTGTGTGTACGTATGCGTATGCATGTGAGTGAGGGAGTGTATGAGTGTATGTGTGTGTGCACGTGTGTTTGTGTGTGTGAGTGTGTGTGTGTGTGTCTCTCTCTCTGTGTGTGTGTGTGTGTGTGTGTGTGTGCTGGCGATTACCTGCAGGAAGTGTGTGACTGAATATGTAAGTAAGTCATTACATGATTAATGCTCTGTGGTTTAGAAGATGCTCTAATGATAATTAGTCGGGAGCCGATAGCATCACGGTCTGTTGTTGATCCAGACACCAGAAATACACTCAGCCATCAGAGCGCAATTATCTCACTAATTAGAGCGCCTAATACACACATCGAAAGAAAACACACTAATAATGAAGAGGGATGGAAAGAATCAGCTGATAAACGGATGACGAACTGATGGACTGATATTTCCTTGATTTCTGAACAGAAAAGTGTGTTTCAATCACAAAACAATGAATATCTGATACATGAGATTTCAGCTTTCACTTCTTTATATTTAACAGGTTTTTCAGCGGCTAATACCAATATCTACAGATCAGCGTAGACTAAAACTATTAAAACATTTACTGTATGTTAACTCAAACAAGATTAAAATAATCACATATACCAAGTTATGAATTAAAAACAAACTGAAATCAAAATAAATCAAACCTAGATAGTGAAAAAAAGACATAATTACTAAAAATACGACTTAAATTACAATAAAAACTAAATAATAAAAGATAAAACCAACAGTTGTAATAAAAATGGCTAGCATATAAATAACACTAAAGGGAACAAAAAATAAATTAAATTACATTAAAAGCAAAAAAACTAATTAAAACGATATTGGTATTTAAATAAATACCAATATATTATAAAATGATAGCAATTTCAATTGTTTGGAGACGCTCATATCTCATGTTTTGATAAACTGGTGTGTGTGTGTGTGTGTGTGTGTGTGTGTGTGTGTGTGTGTGTGTGTGTGTGTGTGTGTGTGTGTGTGTGTGACAGGTGAAGTGCTGTAAGTACTGGCCCGATGACACTGAGATCTACAGGGACATGAAGGTGACGCTCATCGAGACACAGCTGCTGTCTGAATACGTCATTCGAACCTTCGCCGTGGAAAAGGTTCAGCATCAAACTCATCCGATTTACTGCTGATTATTACACAATCAAACTTACCCTCGAACTATAACACTGATCACAGCCGACCCTCATTATCCTGAAACAAAACACATCTAATCATTCATTATTGTTTTAGTAGTGTCTCTATAGTAGTTATAAAAAGCTACAATGTTACATGGAAAAAAGGTATAATTTTTTTTTAAACTTTTTTTGTATATATATATATATATATATATATATATATATATATATATATATATATATATATATATATATATATATATATATAAATAATTAAAATATTAATAAACATAATTATAAATTATTATATATAAAATAAAATACATTTTAATTACAATTCATATATATATATATATATATATATATATGTAATGATAGATTAATTATATTTAAAATTCATTAATTACATTTAAAATTTAAGTTGTATTTTTGTTTTAGAATTTTTATTATGTGTGTGTGTGTTTTATAATAAATAATAGAAAATATTAAACATTTAACAAACTATAGCTATTATATATAGTATAATTAAAATCTCATTTTTTGTGTGTGTTCAGAGGATTTGAGTCTGTTCTGAGTAGTATTTGTTTGGTGTGGGTCTCAGTATCTCTGTGTGTGTGTGTGTGTGTGTGTTGACTCCAGCGAGGTGCTCATGAGATCAGGGAGATCCGTCAGTTTCATTTCACCGGTTGGCCGGATCACGGCGTCCCGTATCACGCCACAGGGCTGCTGGGCTTCGTCCGCCGGGTCAAAGCCAAGAGTCCAGCGAACGCCGGCCCCATGGTCATCCACTGCAGGTGAACATCGTCTCATCTTCACTAAAACATTGTGTGTTGTTAAACACTTCTAACAGCTGTTGTTCTGGTCCTCAGCGCTGGAGCGGGACGCACCGGCTGCTTCATCGTCATCGACATCATGCTGGACATGGCGGAGCGGGAAGGAGTCGTGGACATTTACAACTGCGTGAGGGAACTACGGTCCCGCAGGGTCAACATGGTGCAGACAGAGGTAACCAATCACAAACAACCTCACATCAGCCGCGGCCAATCAAACACTGCCGTTCAATACAGCCCCACCCACTCAGACATATTTTGCAAACGTATAAACATTTACTTCTGGACATAAAGTTAACATTAAGACAAAAAGAAGTATGAATGTACAGCCTGAGACTTTGTTAAATTTTTTTTATATATATAATTGAATGTGTATATATAATAAATAAATAATTAAACATATTAAATATATATATAATAATACATTAATAATAATAATTTATTGTTAATTCTATATATATATATATATATATATATATATATATATATATATATATATATATATATATATATATATATATATATATAAAATAAATTACATTTTAAATATAGTTAATGATTTATATTAGTTGTATATATTTTATTATCATTAATTCATAATTGTTTTATAAATTTGTATTTTATGTGTGTGCATGTGCGTATATATACTGTATATATATGTATATGTATATGTGTGTGTGTGTGTGTGTATATATATATATATATATATATATATATATATATATATATATATATATATATATATATATATATATATATATATATATATATATAATTTGTATTTTTTGTTTTAGATGTATATAAATAATATAATAAACAATAATTATAAATAATTGCAATTAAATTATATTTCAACATAAAAAACTGAGGTAACCTATCACAAACATCTTCACATCAGCTGTAGCCAATCAAATGCTGCCTCTCTCTTCAGTCCCGCCCACTCAGACATATTTTAGAACTTCGAATAAGTGTTCGAAAAATCTTCTTGACATAAATTTTCAATATAGACAAAAGAAACAAGCACTCATGTATGATAGTGTAGCCTGAGACTTTATCTGACCGTCAGCTTGGGTCAAGGACTGTGACGTCACATCAAGACCAAAGACATTCTGAAGAGCGACGACCCAAGGCATATTTAAAATGTCACTTCATGAATGATTTACGTCAAGCTGTCAGACCACCGTCTGCGATCGAGAGATGATGGAAAGATGACCGGTCCGCATGTGGACACACAGGACAGAGACATCGAGAAGAAAGATTCTGACATTTACTGAAAACACAGGCAATGAAGTCGTGATCCATCTGCTCTGAATAATTTGATACATTTTCATAACTGATACATTTACAAACATGATTTTCTGACAGGACTAACTATTTCTAACAAAAACTATTAGAAATGACAAAAGCACATGACAAAATCACAAAAAATGTAAGTTAAAAAATATTATATTTTTTACGTGAAAACTGAAATTAGAAGTTAATATAGTAACATATTGAAATTGATTTGAAAACTGACATATTAACTGGAATTAAAGGTGGATCAGCCAATTAATCAGCCTGTCAATCTATCACCTCTTCAAATGATATCAGTGAGCTGTGATTGATATGGTTGTATTGATCTGTCATTCACATGTTGATTTTTCAGGAGCAGTATGTGTTTATCCATGATGCCATACTGGAGGCGTGTCTTTGTGGTGACACCACGATCCCAGCCAATCAGCTTCGCTCTGCGTATTACGACATGAACCGATTGGACCCGCAAACCAACTCCAGCCAGATCAAAGAGGAGTTCAGAGTCAGTCCGACTTAATATTAATAAAAAAAAAACTACAGAAAAAGAAATAACTGCAAATAATTTGAGTTATAAAAAACATCACATTTTATATTAATACTTTAAAACTACAAAACAGTATTTAACTAAATCAGTAGAAATATAGTTAGGCAAGTTTGTGCATTAGTTTCAGTTGTGTTTTCCTTTGACAGACGTTAAACATGGTGACTCCCACGTTACGGGTGGAGGACTGTAGCATTGCACTGCTGCCGCGGAACCATGAGAAGAACCGCTGTATGGATGTGCTACCGCCTGACCGCTGCCTGCCCTTCCTCATCACCATCGACGGAGAGAGCAGCAACTACATCAACGCCGCGCTCATGGACGTACGGCAGCTCACATACACCTCAGCTCTTGACCTAGTGACCGTTACCTGCCGCTCATGACCTAGTGACCATTACCTGCCGCTCTTAACCTAGTGACCATTACCTGCCGCTCATGACCTAGTGACCATTACCTGCCGCTCTTAACCTAGTGACCATTACCTGCCGCTCATGACCTAGTGACCGTTACCTGCCGCTCATGACCTAGTGACCATTACCTGCCGCTCTTAACCTAGTGACCATTACCTGCCGCTCATGACCTAGTGACCATTACCTGCCGCTCTTAACCTAGTGACCATTACCTGCCGCTCATGACCTAGTGACCATTACCTGCCGCTCTTAACCTAGTGACCATTACCTGCCGCTCATGACCTAGTGACCATTACCTGCCGCTCATGACCTAGTGACCAAATGTGCTTAAAAACAGATGGAATTGATTAATTTTATTGTTAGAAAAATAGCTAAAAGCAATCCATAACATTATAAAAACAAAATGTATTGTTTTTTACTTTACTTTACTTTATTTTAAAATAATTTATTTATATATAATCCATTTTATATATTTATGATTTAATTAATTATTTTACACTGAGTATTTCGTTTAATTATAATTTTTTTATTAAATCATACATTTTATTTCAATTATTTTTATTTTAGAATTATTCTTATTTTAATGTATTTAACTATTAAAAAGTGTTTTATTTTGGTTAATTTATTTTTATTTAAATCTTACATTTTGATATAATTAATCAATGTTTTATATGGATTTTATTTCACATTTTTACCTTAATTGTTATGGGTTTTTATAATCTAATTCAGTATTAATAAATGTTTTATTTACAATAGTTTAACATATTATTTATTAATGTGTTTTATTTTGATATATAACATATTATGAACACAATTTTAACTTATTTTAACTTTTGTTTAAATTCATTATTGTACATTATGATTTTATCATTACTATGTGTTTTGTTTTTTATTTTAAAATAATTTATTTCAATTTTCTGCATCCGTCTATAATAACCACTAGTTTTGTGCGTCTGAAGTGACAGTGTCTCTGATGGATGTGAATCACTGCACACACGATTATGTGCTTGTTGAAATTAATTCAAAAGCAGATGGAATTGATTAATTTCTTTGTCAGGAAAATGGCTAAAAGCGATCCATAACAGTGAATGAACTAAAAAACGCAGTAACATTGACTGGGACGGGTTTGTTTGTTAAACACGCGACAGCACATTTGTTTTCATTACAGTAAATGGAAGCGCTGGCGGCGGTAATAAAACACGCAGCTCAATGCTAAACTTCTCCACACAATTAGTCAAGCAGACAGTGATACGGGAAATAAGATGTTTTCCTCTCTTCATCTTCATGTTCACAGAGCTATAAGCAGCCGTCTGCGTTCATCGTTACCCAGCATCCTCTGCCCAACACCGTCAAAGACTTCTGGAGGCTGGTGCTGGACTATCACTGCACGTCTATAGTGATGCTGAACGATGTGGATCCCGCGCAGGTGAGACGCACACACACACACACACACACACACCTAAACACAGCCGTCAAGATCAAAGACATGCAATACGACACAGACTCATGCAACTGATCCACGTCACTGCAGTCGTGCATTCGTCACACATACACTGCTCTGACATGAAATAATCCAGGGATTCCCAAGCGTTTTTGTCAGTCACACTTGGGCTAAAAGTCTGTAATTTAACAAGATATTTACAAGTTCATCGTTTTCTGATATCAGTTCATTTTCATGACATGCAGGTAAACAAATAAAATATAAACAGTGTTTATTTTGATTTGTTTTTAATTTCAAATTATTTGTAATTTGTGATTTAATTTATTTTTGATTGCTTTTAATTCGTTTTTTATTTTATGATTTTTTAAATTTAATTCATTGTTTTATTTAAATTTTTTTGTATTAAAATTATTATTTAGATTTTTTTAATTTTTTAATTATTTTACTTTTATTGTTCATTATTCCGATTTTAGTTAGCATTGTATTTTTATTGTTTTTATTTTAAAAAATATATATATTTTACATTTTTATGATCTAATTATTATGCATTTTTATAATTTAATTTGTTAATGTTTTATTTAAATTTTTTTTATTTTATAATTATTTTAAATTTGAGATTTTTATGAATTATGCGTTTTTGTTTTGATTATTTTTGATTATTTGTATGATTAAATTCATTATTATACAATTTTATGATTAAAATCATTGTTAATACATTTTTTGTTTCAATTGCTTTTTATTTTAACATAACTTTATTTTTTTAGAAAAACATTATGATTTATTTAATTAACTTTCTACTAAATCACAAACCTAGTCGCATGCTTAATGTTGAGTTTGATTTTTTTTTAATTTTTTTATAGCTGTTTGGCTACTAGTAAACATTGTCCAATAATCTGTGATGGAAAGTCATTTCAGTTGAAGGATTATGAGGACAGTTAGATATTTAGTACTTTACTGACAAGTCATTCTCAGTAAGGCCAGGATAATGAATTAATTTGCTTTTCATGTTGACTTTTTAACATTTTATACCATGGTTAGATATCCTGTGCTGATTTATACTGGTCAGCTGCTGGTTAATGCGTTTCTGGTTTAGGTTGGTTTAAACTGGTCAGTTGCTGGTCAAGGTTGGTTTATATTTGCTGGTCTAGGTTGGTTTAAACTGCTCAGTTGCTGGTCTAGGTTGGTTTATACTGTTCAGTTGCTGGTCTAGGTTGGTTTAAACTGGTCAGTTGCTGGTCTAGGTTGGTTTATATTGGTCAGTTGCTGGTCTAGGTTGGATTAAACTGGTCAGTAGCTGATCTAGGCTGGTTTATACTGGTCAGGTTGGTTTAAACTGGTCAGTTGCTGGTCTAGGTTGGTTTAAACTGGTCAGTTGCTGGTCTAGGTTGGTTTATATTGGTCAGTTGCTGGTCTAGGTTGGATTAAACTGGTCAGTTGCTGGTCTAGGTTGGTTTAAACTGGTCAGTAGCTGATCTAGGCTGGTTTATACTGGTCAGGTTGGTTTAAACTGGTCAGTTGCTGGTCTAGGTTGGTTTAAACTGGTCAGTTGCTGGTCTAGGTTGATTTTAACGACTCAGTTGCTGGTCTAGGTTTGTATAAACTGGTCAGTTGCTGGTCTAGGTTTGTATAAACTGGTCAGTTGCTGGTCTAGGTTTGTATAAACTGGTCAGTTGCTGGTCTAGGTTGGATTAAACTGGTCAGTAGCTGATCTAGGCTGGTTTATACTGGTCAGGTTGGTTTAAACTGGTCAGTTGCTGGTCTAGGTTGGTTTAAACTGGTCAGTTGCTGGTCTAGGTTGATTTTAACGACTCAGTTGCTGGTCTAGGTTTGTATAAACTGGTCAGTTGCTGGTCTAGGTTTGTATAAACTGGTCAGTTGCTGGTCTAGGTTGGTTTATACTGGTCAGTTGCTGGTCTAGGTTGGTTTATACTGGTCAGGTTGGTTTAAACTGGTCAGTTGCTGGTCTAGGTTGGTTTAAACTGGTCAGCTGCTGGTCTAGGTTGATTTAAACGACTCAGTTGCTGGTCTAGGTTGGTTTAAACTGCTCAGTTGCTAGTCTAGGTTGGTGTAAACTGGTCAGTTGCTGGTCTAGGTTGGTTTATACTGGTCAGGTTGGTGTAAACTGGTCAGTTGCTGGTCTAGGTTGGATTAAACTGGTCAGTAGCTGATTTACGCTGGTTTATACTGGTCAGGTTGGTTTAAACTGCTCAGTTGCTAGTCTAGGTTGGTGTAAACTGGTCAGTTGCTGGTCTAGGTTGGTTTATACTGATCAGGTTGGTTTAAACTGCTCAGTTGCTGGTCTAGGTTGGATTAAACTGGTCAGTAGCTGATTTACGCTG